>NC_072736.1:42811936-42987166 GCF_026930045.1 Uloborus diversus
CTAAAATTGATAAAGCTGAAGTTATAAAGCTGAACACGTAAAAGTTGTTTTCTTAACCATTGAAAATTAGTTAACCATGCTGGCAAAAGCATTTTAAAAAGTATTTTCTTACTGTCGACAAATTGATATCAAGTTATGAGTGGGCTAGAGATCCATTTCATAAGATTCCCGAAAGACTCTCCATTGATGAGGAAGAAAAATTCATAGACTGTACAAATGGCGACAAAAAAAGACAACTTAATAAATCACTATTTGAATTTTGGTCAGAAGTAGAGGACTCTTTTCCTCACTAAAAATAAGGGTATTTCGCATTACGCATTCTATTACCATTTTCAATATCCTACCTTTGTGAAACAGTATTTTCTGCTGTGGCTTCTTTGAAGACAAAATATAGATCTCGGCTAATTACAGAAACAGAACCGAGAGTGGCTAATTCTAATATTAAGAGTCCCTTCGAAAAACTTGGTTTTTCAAGGCAGGCTCAAGTGTCACTAATAATTACGAAATTTCTTTTTAATTTGGTATGTTTTTAATAAGTAAGCTTTGATTCAGAAGTTTATGTTAATGTTAATAAGATAGTTAAATATGTTGAAAATGCATTTTCTTTTCTATTTGTATGTCTGCTTTTCCTTTCAGTCAGTTAATTCCTTTAAATAACATTTTCTCTTGGATATTTTGCTCCCCCCCCCCACTTGAGTATGCTCGCGACCCCTAGGGGGGCGCACCCCTACAGGTTGAGAATCACTGCACTAAAGATTTCATTGTCTGCATACGGCAGAACATCCATCGGCAAAGCACGTCTCCCATGACACTATGAAACTCGCTTAACTTAGTGATTTTCGTTATAATTTCGTCACACTTCAAGATCGCATATTTCAATAACAGGGAGACAAGGACAAATAATTTATGAGTCCATAAACACATTTTACTATGCTCTTATAGTTTTTTTTCCCATCAATATACAATTGCAAGTTTTCCTAGTTAGGAGCAATTGAACATGCTCAGTGTTTATTGAACTACTCAAGTAGCCAATACAACTAATTTATGCATTGACTTTTATCTTTCCACCATTAAATACACCGCCACATAGGTTTGCACTGGACAAGTGCTTGTGACAACCCATACACCCTCCCCCCCCCTACACACAAACCTCAAAATGTCTTCTGTTAAACAGCTGTTTCGTTGTTTTTCTTTTTTTTACTAGGGGTTTTCTATACTGTTCGTCTTTCACGAGAAAAGCTCCCGCCGTTAAGTCTGAGTCCGTCTACTGCCGTAAAAAGACTTCCTTCATTTTTTACGAGGGTTAGCAGGAGGGTTTTTTTTTGGTGCCATTTCGCCACTCGTCCCTTTCGCCTTTGTGCAGTCGTGCGTGTTTTCCCAACATTTAAACTTCCTTTGGCAAAATGGGACACGCCCTCGTTATTATAGCAACAGACAGGTCAAGACATTTCGGCGGGTGCTTTTTTCGTGACGGTCGGACAGTAAGTCTGTTCTATAAGTAAGTTACATAATCATAAATAATTTTCTGTTTAATGTTAGTGCTCAGAAGTTTTCTAATACAGTCAAACTAGTTTATCTCGAATTTCATCGGGCAAAAGAAAAATCCTGATACAGATGTTTTGATAAAGTTACAAAAATAAGCAATTAGAAAAAAGTCAAAGAGTTTACAGATTGTTTTGCATTTAGACTGCTGAACATTTTACTGCGTGACTTATTGTGATCACATGTTTTACTAATTTTTGTGATTTTATCGATAAGTTTGTGCATCGACTTTTAAAGGCGAAAATTAGCTTCCAATGATTTTTTATCCTCAATTATCATGGATTTCACAGAAATCATGCTTCTTGTACATAGTATCCCTGGTTTACATTTCCCACATGACTTGGAAGACTATAAGGGGGTCGATTGAGGCTTTTTTCCAGGTCCACATTAGGAGGAAAAAAACTTTTTTCTTTTTGTGAAAAGTAAAAATTTTTTGAGCCTTTTTCTCTCACATTTTTTTTGTGGAAAAAAAAATCTTCTCATCTTGTATGCAGCATGTTTAGCTATCACAAATCTCCTGAAACTTCTTTAGCTTGAAGGACATTACTGGGACTGACTTGGAAGCTCTGGAGGTTTTTCTTACTTTTCTTTTTTTGCTTTTGGTCGAATTGATTGAGCTTACAAGTGATGAAAGGAAGTTTTTACGTAAGAAATTTTGTGAAAGGTGTAATTTTAATGCATAAATTTTGTGAAGTAGCTGCTTTTTTTCATATAGAATTTTGTGAAGGGGCCGTAAAGTGGACCAATTAGCATCTGAATCAACTCCTGCTATATGATCTCAGGAAAAAGATGAAATAATTTTTGATTTCAAGTTTTGCTGCCAATGAAGATAGCTGGGGATTTGAAAATCAAGTTAAGCCTGAGTTCAAGATGTGGAATTTTTCAGTAAAATTTCTTTGAGATAAACAGGTGAAAAGGGGTTGGGGGGGATGACTGGAGAAGTTCTCTTTATCCCAGGAAGAAAACTCCTTTGAGCAGAGTAAACTGTATAACTGGCAACACCAGGAAATGAGTTGAAAAATGAGTAAGTAGATTGTGGACGGGTGTGCAATAATTAAGAAACAATATAATTGGGGGGAGGGGGTTCATTTAGCATCTAAATCAACCCCTGCTATATGATCTCAGGAAAAAGATGAAATAATTTTTGATTTCAAGCTTTGCTGCCCAATAAAGATAGCTGGGGATTTGAAAATAAAGTTAAACCTGAGTTCGAGATGTGGAATTTTTCAGTAAACTTTTTTGAGATAAACGGGTGAAAAAGGTGGGGGGGGGGGGGGTGACCAGAGAAGTTCTTTTTATCCCAGGAAGAAAACTCTTGGAGCAGAGTAGACTCTATAACTCGCAACACCAGAAAATGAGCCGAAAAATGAGTAGATTGCGGACGTGTGTGCAGTAGTTAAGAAACAATATAATGGGGGGGGGGGGGGGTCCATTTATGCTTTAAAAGCAGGGAAGCTGAAAAAATCAACATTAGGAGCAGGTTCCATTGTATGAAGTTTAAGGTTTTAAAAAAATAAATAATAATAGGGTTCAGTTATGGCCTGCAAAACTGCATTTACAATGAATTAAATGCATTAATTTAATTAAATAAAAGGACAGTGAATAATTTTTTATTTGAAAATTTTTGTCCTTTTTGGAATTATTTCTTTCTATCATAACTGTTGAAAACGTTGCATGATTTTAAATGAACAAGGAATAAACAAATGTAATTTCTTTAATTCATAACATGATTAAAACCTTCTAAAGTACAAATATCTTACGGAATAACAATGTGCATTCAATTGTAAGATGGGTTAAAAATGAGGAGCATGTATTGTATGACAAAAACAACTTATTAAATTGTTTCATTTTCTAGGAACAAATAACAGGAATAAAAAATTTGCAAACATTTCTCAATAGATAGTAAGATTTGACTGCATTAAAATCTCAAAAAATAAGTATTTAAGTACATCAAAGATAGGAATTAATACTGGCAATGTAAAAAAAAAATAGAATTTGCACATTTACTAAAACCCAAGGCAATAAAATCCTTCATTTTGAATGCATGATTATTCCCTCCATTCTGGTAGTCATTCAGCATTTTACAAGATGCAGTTTCTCTGATTTTTATGTTAAGAACAGTAAATAAAGCAACATTACAATTACTAGAGTGTTTTGGAATTAGTCACAGACTGGCAAAAAATGGTGAATATTTGTAAATTTAAAATATTTAATTAACTAATGTTTTTGCATAATTTTAAATAATTTCCAAAATATGACTAGAAAAGTTTTTTTTTTTCTTTTTTGCATAAAATGCTTCTATTAAAAAAATAAATAAATAAAATAAAAACATTGGCCAGCAACTGAAGTAAGGATTTCTCTTTTGAAGAAAAGCTAAATAAGCTAAATATGTATAACCCTTAAATAAAATCAATGCTAAAATTATTTATACATGAATGCAATATAAACTAAGCACTGAATACAGCTCACAGACACATAACAATAAAATTCATTATTTCTTACAAACATCAACAAATATACACATATAATTATCAAGTATCAAAATATTCACTACTCTCACTGATAAACAGTATCATTAGTAGTCAACTATACAGACAGTACGACAATCCGAAATCTTTTAACATACTAACTATACCGTTTTAAATCTAATCTATTCTGCCACTATAAGAAAAAAAGGCCTTAAAGCGAAAACTTTTTTTTTCTGTTTTATTTCTAGTTTTTGTTTCATTATTGTAAATTCAAAATAGAAAAAAAAGTAATAAAAGTTTTAATGTAGCAAAACAGAGACCAAACTAAAGTGCCTTTTTGCTTACAATAGCACAATATCACATAAATGCTCTGTTGTATTGCTTAAAGCACAAGTTCTATCATTTTCTTTTTTTGTCATGGAAGTACTCTGAAATCGACGGAATATAACTGGAAGCAGCAGTTTTCAACGTTGCTAAGAAAAATTCATAACGCTCAGAAACCAAAATAAATCTAGCAGGTACACACTAATTTCAATTTCCAAAAAATAAGATGTTTTAACACTATATAGAAATTCTCAACTTTTAGCTACAAAACCCAAAGTGCAATAGAAAGAAAACTAAAATATTTTACAGTAAAAATCAATAATAGATTATAATATATTCATATACACTAACTAAGCACAGCCAATAATAAAGTATTTTATAATACATTGATTTTACTTTTAAAACAACAGATATTTTAACAAAAAAAGTTTTTCACTAGTTCTAATGTAGCTTTTCCACAAAAACTGACTCTATGATTTAATTTTTTTTAACACACAAAGTAAAATGAGTCACTATTATGCATGAGGAAAAAGCTAGTTCATGATTTCCACAGAAATTAAGATATAAATTATCTCCAATACAGAATTCAAAAAAAAATTACATACTTAGTGAAAAATCATAAGCCATTAAAAAAACCTGAATAGCAAGATGATTTGAAAGCTTCCAGTAGTGTTAATAATTTTTACACACTTACAGTAAAATAGATAAATTTCTGCAGGGATAGTTAGATTCAAGTCTAACACTTCCAGTTAGAAATAATTTACATTAGACAAGACGAATTAATCAGAATGCGTCAATTCAACAGATATGTTCCCCATTGGAATGTAATAGATGGTGCAAAGATTTCGAAGTGATATGTAGGGTTTTGAAGCTATTTTCTCTTTAGATTTTCACCTCTTTTCTTTCAAAACAATTTTTAAAACAATAATAATTTGTGGATAAAAGGAAGGTAAAAAACCCTCACATAAATAATAGCCGATGATCCAGTAATCCACGTGTTTCAACAATGAAACACGCGCCAAAGCATGATAATTTGATAATATGTTTTGGCAATGTTTAACATGCAGGGAAAGGCTTTATTGTGACAAGGCTGATCTCAATCTGGCAACTTAACCGTTTTAATTGTAAGACTGTATCGTTTCAGGGGAATGAATAAACTGTAAAATGTTAACAATGAACGCTGTCTACTGGAGTTTAGGGGTCTATTGTGCTGGAATTGCAAGTGAAGGTGAATTAATTTTTCTCCTCATAGTCACTTGTTTCCTTTTTTTTTCGTTCTTTTGGAATAAATTTCGAGTCATCTTTAAAAAAAACTTCAAGTTAAAGGAAGTTAACTTCGAGATATTGAGAGTAATTAGTGTGGAATTAAAGACAAAAGAGTCAAGACTTGATAAAAAACTTTAATTATAGCAATATTCGAGTTTTTGGTCTTCCAAGTTATTGTGAATTGGACTGCACTTACAAAAATAAATTTCATTTCTTTTCTAAATATAGTTAAAGAAAAGTAAAATATAGAAATTTTCAAATCAGAAATAACAATGTCAAAAAGCACAAATTGCAGAAATACTGCAGCCATGTGTTTTGGTGTTACAAGGAAAGCCCTTTTTAACGCAAAATGAATGATTTTATGGATGGAAACACAAGCAACAAAAGTCTTTGTCGGATGTGGATGTCTTTTCATCCATAAGCTCATTTGTTTTGTATTGAAAAATGTGTCTTGATTATGCCAAAATAGGTTTTTGCTGTAGTCTGCAATTTCTGTAATTTGACGTTGTCATTTCTTATTGTACTTTTTAGCACAAAGGTATTTATTTATTTCAAAGAAATTTTATTTTAATTGAATAATTTAAAATAAAACCCCAGCAATAATGTGCATTAATATACAAGTAATTTTGGGCAAGTTTACTTCTTACTTATTTTAACTGGCTTTCCGAGAAAAGTTGAGGTTCCAATTAAAGAAAGGAACCTATTGTATACTAAAATATTCATTTAAAAATACAAAGTTTTACCTGAAATTCTAAAAGCAATTCAGTATAAACTTTCATTACAAAAACAAGACATATATACATAAACAGTGAACACAGTTTGAACACCACTGAAAATTCTAAATCAAAATGCAATAATTAAAAGTAACATTTAACAACTCACTGTAAAAATTAAAACCAAAAATGAAACAAATATTTAAAATTTAAAAGGGTGGGGTAAGCAGCAATAATATCAACAATCTTTTTACTACTTCTTTTCCATTTGAAAATAAAAGTTTAAATACTTTGGGGAGCATTTGGCACAGATGTTTAAAAATGAAAACAGATTTCAAATAAATGAGTTGTAACAAAAATTAATTCTAAATAACAAAACATATAGCGCTAAACAATCAAATATTAACATAAAAAGTCAAAAGAAATTACTTAAAAATACATTAAAACACCAAAGATAAAATAAGATAAAAGCATAGAATACTTGGATACAACCAGAAAAGATACATATTTCGAAAATATAATTTAAAAATTTTTAAATAAGCACCGAGTTTTTTTTGTAGTTTAAGTGGTGTAGTAAAATCATAACAGATGAAGAGATCAGTGTAATATCACTTATTAAATGCAAATGGACTCAACAGTTCGATAAATTTTCAAAGTATATAATTAAGGCACATGACTTCCTACATTAACAAAGCTAAACAATGAGTTACAAGACAATGTATTGCAATAGTGTTGCATACATTTCAATAATCTCAAAATGAATTTTTTTTTTTAAAGGCAAATTTGGACAAAAAGACAAAACAAAAAGAAACACCTGATAATTAGACTAATCTCAAGTACAAATATACTAAATATGAACATCCCATTTATTCTTCTATTTCAACAAGCAAATCATTTCCTTCAATTTTCATATTAGGAGTAGCAAATATTTTCTTCACAGTTCCGGAAACTGGGGCTTGTACAACCATTTCCATTTTCATGGCACTTAATATTATCATAGCATCTCCCTTTTCAACCTTCTTTCCTTCCTCTACTTTAACATCAATAACTGTTCCCGGCATTGGAGCACCAACGGATCCTTTCTTCATTTTATCTGCTTTAGGATGAACATGAACTTCCTAAAAGAAAACAAAATATGACGAATAGTTATTATACAATAGAATATTAGAGTATCTTTAAACTGCCAATGCATAAAATGTAGAGGAAAGTTAAGATGACTGAGCTTTTTCAAAATGGACAAATTGGAAATTTGTCTTGAATAGTTACATAAAGAAAAAAACGTATTTTATAATAAAACTTCCTTTGAAATTGAATTTTTATTTTTAGCAATACATTTTTGCTTTAAAAAAAGGGGGGGGGGTTCACATTTTTTTATGGGGGCAAAGTGAAATATTTTTGTAATGAAATATTTTCTATTCGATTATAAAAAATATTTTTGATCAAAACAATCTGAAAAAAAAAAAAAAAAAAAAAAACCCATAACATAATTAAATAATTAATGTATGAGGACAAATAAGGAGTGAGTAAAAGAGTGAATAAATAGGAAAATAAGCAAATGAATGAATAAATAAGGGAATTAAGCTCGACAGTAGAATAGACCTAAGGCCTCGGTGCTTGCACCTCGTTTCAAGTGCCTCCTTTTCACTTTATAATTAAGGTATGTTAATAAAGTATTTAATACAGAATACATAAGAGATTTAATAAATAATTGAACAATTAAATGAAATAAATTATTTCACTTTGCCCCACATGTACTTATCTGTCTAATTGTATAAAATAGTTAAAATACAAATCAGCTTAATGTTAACTAAATAAATATGCACCAAATATTAGAAGGTCTCAATTAATATTTCACAAGAGCTTTATCATTTAATAATACCAAAAATAATTTTCGACTTACAACAAAATATTATAATATGAGTATCAATTTTTGAAAATTGCTTGTAGTATCATATTCTATGATTTTCCGAGGTATTTTTTTTTGTTGACTGGAACAGACTACATATGAGGCAGTGAGAAGCAAAGGGATGTAAGTGGTATTTAAAAGTTTTGAGGAAAACATGTTTAAAGATAAGGTCCTAGGTAGGCTTTCATTGAATTTTTTTTTCTAAATCATGCTGTATAGCAGCACTTACCAGGGCTACTAGTACAATCTCTTGCCCCAAGACAGAGGAGAGGTTCACCTACCATTTGTACTGGTTACCTCCAAATATTTAATTTTGCCACTTGCATCCCTTTGCTTCTCACTACCTCATGTGTTACAACATAGTTAAAATATTACTAGATAGGTGGAGCTAAAAGCAGAGTAAGTATTTCACCATTTCACTTTGCCCCACCTTTCCCTACTTATCTGTAAGCTGCCATTTTTTAAAAAGTAATAGCAAATCATGTACAGAGTTCTCTGGAAGGAAGCATTAAGGCTCATCCTTAATGAGCTTAATTTTTTTTCAGAGCATGTTTTCCACCTCAAATCACATGTTGTGAATGCTTTTTCCAACTATTTTATAGCTACACTGTGATGCAAAAGTTTAGGACAATGACGTTCATCAACTATAGAATTTAGAATTGCAATAGTAGAAATACAAAAGTCTGCAAACATATTCAAAAACTCTTTTGATATACTATAACCAAAATACAATTGTTTGATATGCTTTTAACAATACTGTTTTGGATAAAAATAGAAATTTGCTTGTTAGACACTATTACGAGTTTGTGATTTTTTTTTCGTAAATGCAAATTTAAAAGAGATGACATCACAGACCTCTTGTACTAAAGGTTTGCCAATGACAACACTTGGTAGTCGAGATGCCGTGAGCTGAGCAGATTAAAGCGGATGAGGTAACTAAGATTTGGTAGTTGAAAGCTGAAGGTAAGCTTGTTCCTGAAATTTCGGCTATTATTAATAGATCAAAGAAATCTATTTATCGAGTTTTATCAAGTCACTGCAATTATAAAGCAAAATGCAGATCTGGGAGGCTGCGTGTGACGAATAAACGGGATGATTGTCAGATCCAAAGACTAGCAAGTACCCCAACAAATGACTGTTCGTGAATATCAAAGGATAAGATTCATAGACGAATTTTGGAAACAGGGACCAATGGTTCACTGCAAAATGAAAAAGAAACCAGCTTCTAAAGCCACATCATAAATCAGAACGGAATGTTGTAGGCTCGAAATCATATGTCATATGGATCGAAATGGTATCAGTAATGTTTATCGACAAAAAAAGTGGAATCTGGATGGTTCAGATGGCTGGACATTGTACTGGCATGACTTACGGAAGGAAACCAGATGTTTTTTTAGTCGCTGACAAGGTGGTGGCGCTGTGATGGTTTGGGCAGCGTTTTGCTACAATGGATAAGTGTCTTTGACCTTAACCAGTGGTCGCCAAACATCACAGCATTACACTAAGACACTAGAAGATAATCTGCTACCATTTGCTGAGCTTATAGGGGGCCCTCAGTGGGAATTTCAGCAAGACAATGCTTCGATTCACACTGCAGGAAACACAAAATCTTGGTTAAATTCAAATATAAAAGTTCTCAATTGACCAGCGTGTAGTCCAGACCTCAACCCTATACAGAATCTTTGGGGCATCATGTGTCACAAAGTTTACAGCAATGGTAGACAATACACTTCTGTATCAGAACTTAAGAGATCTATTGAGGAAGTATAGTACAAAATTGAGCCCCCAAACTATGCAAGATTTAGTTTCTTCGATGGAAACTCCTATTTATGAACTAATAAAGAAGAATGGATGCACAAGCAGGTTTTAAAACTGTTTTATTTAATTTTTATTTCGTTTGTGTCTAAACTTTTGAGATAATGTTAATTTTTTGTCACAATGTAAAAACTTGTAAAATGCACAAGTCAACTTTTCATTGCTATAAATATTATATAGTATGCATACCCATACCACCTTAGACTAAAGTAGTCTTAGGAAAACTGAATAAATAGATTCCGAAATCTGTGTGAAATTGCTCATTGTCTAAACTTTTGCGTCGCACTGTATAATTTCATACATTCAAAGCTTACAGTAACGTAACAGCCTGTCTGACTAAATAAACATGACTTTTGATGAAAATTTGAGGAAATATGATCCATAACAAAATTATGGAGGGAGGAGTGCTCTCTAGCACAGTGCTTCTCAACCTTTTTTACTTTGCGGCACACTTAAGAAGTTTCTAGACCAACGGGGCACACTAAACTTAATCCCGCAATGGTCAAGTTTTTATCATTACATTCACTGGTAAAACGACGGTTGGGGGGGGGGGGGGGTACTTTTTTCATATGAATTATACAATTATAACTAACGTAGTGTATTTAAATTTATTTAGAATGTAGAAACATTTGAAATGTATAGAAGTTGATAATAAACAACAAAACTACCTATATCAGACTTTACAGGAAATTATACTTGATATGTTTCAAAGCATTTCTGTATTAAAACCAAGCACCTAACTTCCGTGTGACACTAATGAGACACTTGAGCCTGCCTTGAGGAGCAAAGCCGTTTGATGTTCGGCTCTATGCTGGAAAGTGCTACAAGAAGTTCTTGATCAGGCTGTTTAAATGAACTCTTGTTGTTTGTTGGTAAGTGTGAGGGTTGAGAAGCTGAGTTTGCAAAGATAGTAGTTGAAAATGGTAGCAGCACATCAATAGCAAGACAAGACATGGTGGGATACTCATTTTTAACCAGCAACCAAAATTCGTCCAGAAGCACTTCGCTCAACTTAAGTTTCCATACATTAATGTATTGGAAAGGGTTCAAAGGCGGGCTACAAGGCTAATAAGTGGACTTTCCCACTTAGATTATGATTCCAGGCTTAGAAGGCTAAAAATGTACAGTCTTGAGCAAAGAAGAGACCGAGGGGACATGATTCAGCTGTTTAAATTTATTAAAACGAAAGATGTTAGGGGCTAAAGTTTAGCACTGAAAACAGGACAAGGGGTCATTGTTTTAAGCTATTTAAATCTCAGGCTAACATGGATATTAGGAAAAATTATTATTATAGCAGGGTAGTGGAACCTTGGAACAGCTTACCGGAAGAGGTGGTAATGAGCAAAGGAGTAGACAGTTTTAAGAGGGCTATTGATCTTCACTGGGGATTGTAAATTGACTAGGACCAGTCTAGCTGGGCCCAGAGCCTGTTGCTGGTCGTCACTTTTGTATTTGTATTAGTTTAAGAGTACGGTCGCTCTTGAGGTCCATAAATTCTTCTCGCGCCTTCAAAGAAAGGTCTGTGAATGATGCATCCGCAGACGAAGAAAATGGAACGTGAATCCAGACTGTTCCTGCCTTGGGGAGGGGGCAATACTTCCGTTCGTGAAAGATTTAGAAAAAATTCTGTATAATTAGTTTATTTTGTGGAAATTAGAACCTGTTTTCAAAAACTGAAAGTAATGGGATCACAAGAAGTTTAAAAGAGGTGGGGCAGCAAATCTTACCTCTCTCCTTGTTGGGTATGTCTTATTGCACATGATCGACAGGGTGAATTGAGAAGTTATAGAATGATACAAACGCTATTTGGCCGTAACTTTAAAATAAAATGCATCAAGGCTTTCTTCTTATATAACTACGAATACCGCGGCACACCGGGTTCCTTGTTGCGGCGCACCAGTGTGCCGCGGCACACCGTTTGCGAAGCCCTGCTCTAGCATATGATAGGGGGGGGGGGGCATCACCTTGGCTTGAGTGGTGGGGACTGGGCACATCTGCTCAACATATTTTTTTTACCAAGGAGGTATTCCGCAGGCCATTGAAACTTGACCCTTACAGAAATTTCTGGTTCTGCCCAGTACACTATATGACCAAAAGTATTGGGACACTTTCAAAAATTCACATTCTTACGGATTTCTCGAGAAATAAAAGACCAATTGCTCTGTAATTTTTTTCACATAAAAAGTATACCCTAGCTGTCATTTTCCAATAACAATTAAGTCTGCTATTCATTTAGGGGACAAGCAACAAATTGAGAAAACATCAAAAAAAGGTTTTGATCATTTTTCATTTAAATAGCTAGGAATAAGCTATAAATTTCAGAAATAAGTTAAAAATCTATCAAAAATTAATTTTTATATTTTCGTGAAAGTATCTCTTATACCCAAGGAAAGCATTGCCAATAAGCATTTCTTTCAAAAATGAAATTTTTTTTGAAAGTTTTCCGCTCATGTCACGCAGAGTTTTTCGTCAAAAGTTACTAAACTTTCTGGATATTTGACAGCATATTAGAGAAACATAATAAAATTTTAAGTTAAAATATGGAAAATTTAATGAAATATGAACGTTTAAATCAATTTTTCACCGTGCATGCGCAGCACATAGCAATTTATAACGTTTTTAATCCAAAGCTCAGATATATCTTACAACTCATAAAAAATTCCACCTCAATATCCTTAGGATTTAAAAAGTTATCAGCGATTTAATAAGCCGAATATCTATAATTCTTGGATAGGTGATAAATGGTAAGGTGTTGATCTCAAACTGGTAACACTTTCTTGCTATCTTTGCCGAGTGATTCATTATAAGAGAGGATTATTTGCGAACAATCCCACACGATTCGTCTTCTAGCCAAGAATTGTTAAAATTCAGCTCATTAGATCGCTGATAACTTTTTGGATTTTAAAGATACATTTGTGATATTTTTTTAACGAGATGAAGGATATATCTGCTTTCAGGTTATAAATTGCTATCTATCGCGCAATGCAATTGCAATGAGAAATTGCTTTAAATGTTCATATTTCATTAAATTTTCAATATTTTAATTTCAAATTTTATTATTATGTTTCTCTAATATGTTGTCAAATATTCTGAAAGTTTAGTAATGTTTGAGGGAAAACTCTACGTGACATGAGCCAAAAAAACGCAATTTTGAAAGAAATGCTTATATCTCCATGGGCAGGGGTGGCATTTCAACATTTCATTTGGGGGGTCGAGTTCTTAAAAATGAGTTACCTCAGTGTGGAGCAAAACACATATTGGCTAGCGGAAGTGAATCATAAAATGAGCTTAATATTAATGAAAATTTAAGGTTTAAGAACAGTTTAAAATTGAATGCCCGAAATTGTTTATTTATTTCATTATAAGTTATCATTCTAAAATTTCTTGATACTGCAGATTTTACATTTTAGTATAGTTTTAATGTATGATTTTTGGAATTCGGAAGAACACGAAATCCTGTTACTAATCAATCAATGCCCGGTGTCGTGCTTTTTTTCCAGTACAGCTGGAAGGAAAGTTTTTTTTTTTTTTTTTTGCCCATTGTTCTTCGAAAAAAATTCTCTAATCTCCCAAGATACGAAAAGGATCTTTCTCTACTAGCCGGGCAGATTGGAATAGTTTAAAAAAAATTGAAGGAACAAAGTTATGCAAGAAAACCTTTCACATTCTGCTCTTCAAAATCTCCCAAGCAAAAATTTTTAAATTCAAACAGTGTGTTAATTTCATTCAAAACTGAATCTTATTTTATACAAAATATTAAATCAATGTTATGACTTATCATCATCATATGGATGGATATCACATCTTCAAAATTCTGTCTTTTTTTTTCCGCCTTTATAAAATTGACTAGAAAACTTTTTTAAAAGTCCCACTCTTATTTGAAATATACATCGCTACAAAAATTATTAACAGTTTTAGCTGTAAATTTAACTAAAGCTTGAACAGTCTGAAAATCAAGGTTAGCGCATTAAAGATGTTTTGATAGAGCAAAGCATTGTTTAAAAACTCTCTACAATACACAAAAAATTAATAAAAGTTCTGCAGGTTAAAGGGCATCAGCCTTTTCACTATTAGCCTCGTTCACAGCACACTTTCAACCTCGCAAATCCCCGCTCCGGCTCGGCAAAAAAAAAACATTTAAAAATTCCCCGTTTCCATGTTAAATGAGGTTTTCCATTGTACCAGAGAAAGCAGTTTTTACCCAGCAGTTTTAGCGGCTATACCCAGCAAGTAGACAAACTTGTTTCGGGTAATGCATTCTGGGTAAAAACTCTGCTTTCACTCGAGAAAAAAGCAGAAGAAAAATTCCATATACCCCGCAAATGAACGGAATGTGGTGAAAAGCAGGTTTTTTTCCGGGGTTGAAAGTGTCCATGGAACGGCCCTATTGAAAGAGTCATTTCCCAATAATTCTTCCACACGTCAAATCACTATTCTGAAATTTTAAGAAGGGTAGCTATGATTTTAAATCTTGAGTCTTGAAGACTCCGAGATTGCATAATTAAATAGCCCCAGCAGAAAAGATATTTGTTGATGTGTGATATATATATATATTTTTTTTTTTTTTTAAGCGTATTTAAGAAATTTCTATGAAAGCATATTATGCATTGAGTTATTGAAATGCGGTTTCTAGCAGAAGAAAGCAATGAATACTTATTAAATAACACTCATTACGGTAAGCACACAAGTATGAAACATTTAGCCTATATGAGAAGATTATTTCTTTAGTTAAATAAAAACATGATTCTCCATTAGTGTTTTCTGTTCTGAAAAGGCCGGCATTCGGCAAATGCTTCAAGAACTCCCAAGTCATTATTCAGATAGCCGAAAACACTTGCGCTCTTGTCTGGAAATGTATCGAGTTCCATCAATTTTTTCTGAAAATCAGCGAGAATTTTTCTAACGAACATTGATTTGCAATTTACATACAGTGAAACCCCTCTATTACGGACACTAACGGGACAAACTTTTTTGTCCGTAAGAGAGGGGTGTCCGCTTTACAGAGGTTTTTTTAATTTAATTAACTTTAGTTATTTGTTTATGTTTTTGAAATCTTAAATGAAATATGTGTGAATTCTACTCTTTCTTATGCATAGATTTTTTTTAATTTACTAGTTTTTACCAACATATACATAATAAACAATTATTTTATCAGGTTAAATTCAAATATTACAGTTTTGCACACTCAAAGAGATTTAAATAACAGGTTCGCATAAAAGTTACATACCTAATTTGTACTTTTAAAAAATTGTTCGATTGATGTCTGTTGATATGTTTTGATCGATGAAAGTCTTTCATTTTCGAAATGTATCTTAAGTTCTTGTACCAAGTCTAGTCCTTTAGGATCGTTGTGTTTAATTGAAAATTCCCTGAGTCCATCTAATACGCTTAAAGCTTCGTTAACATTTTTAATTGTTTTAACGTCTTCTTTTACGGACAGTTCATCTTCATCGTCATCCCCAACTGTATGATCTTCGTTAATTTCGCGCACTATGCTTGCAATTTCTGTTTCGCTTTCTTCAGTGAAAACTTGGTCGTCGATGGGAGCATAGTCTTCAGTGGTCACTTTTGTGAACCCTGCTTGTTGCATTAACGACTGCAAATCGGATCCATCATTGTCACAATCAACTTCGTTGTCAATTTCCTCTGTGGCAGATCCTTTTTTGAATCCAACGCCATTAAAGCAACTTACTATTGTTTCTTTTTTAACTTCCTTCCATGCGTGCTTAACCCAGCTGATTGCATCTAACACATCAATTGTTTTGGACAATTCGCTACTTGTTTTAGTTTCTTCCATTTTATTGATTAAATGCTTCATAACTAGTTGTCTGTATTGAATTTTAAATGCTTGAATTATCCCAGCATCCATAGGTTGGCATTTCGATGTTGTGTTTGCTGGCGAGAAGACTATTTCTATATTTTTCAAGTGAAAGTCTTTGGGATGGGAGGGCGCGTTGTCCATAAAAATAACAATATGCCTTTTTTCTCTCCCCAACTTCTTATCAAAAGTTACAAGCCAATCAGATATGACACTGGTTGTCATCCACGCTCTTCTATTTGAATACCTACAGGTAATTTTTTTATATCCAGTCCTTTAAAACACCGAGGTCTGGCTGCTTTTCCGATGACAACTGGTTTTAATTTTGTACCATCCATGCTGGCACCCAACAAAACTGTTAAGCGTTCTTTGGAGATTTTGCCACCAGAGCAGTTTTTTTCCGTAAAGTTAAGGTTTTATCTGGCAGAGCTCTATAAAACAAACCGCTCTCATCAATGTTATAAATGTCACATGGCTCGTAATTTTCAATCAAACTAGGCACTTTCTCAAACCATTTCTCGCAAACGTCAGCATCCACATCCATGGATTCACCACATATTTTTTTAAAAACGATATCATGTCTCGTTCGAAAACGATCTAACCATCCATTGGAAGCTTTGAAATTTTCTATACCCATTTCAGTAGCTGCTTCTTTCGCCTTTTCTTGTAAAATAGGGCCAGAAATCGGAATATTTTTGCTTCTTGCGGACAAACCATTTAAACACAATTTCATCCACTGCAAGGGCATTACTTTTAGGAAAATCTTTTTTCTTCTCTTGGTTTCCATTTATGAACCATTCTTTCTTAAACTTCTCTTTTCCTTTTAATATACAGCAAATTTGTGTGCGTCCCACACCAAACTTTTCAGCAATGTTCCGTATTCCAATTTTATTTTTTTCTGCGAAATCTATAACTTCAATTTTTTCTTTAAGAAAAAGAGTACGACGCTGACGATGAGTATTCAGAGCCATTTCAATGAGAACGATGAAACAACTGAATGCTTTTACCCTTAAGTTTACTTTATGATATTGCATTGGCTTTACTTTTACTCTCTATAAAATATTTTTGTTAGATGGCGCGTCAACTCGGCTCCACTTAGACACAACACGCCTGCTTGTTAGTCATCTGAAAAGGAACAAGGCAACGGGGGAGGGTGGGGGTATACAGACAGAAACGTGCAAAATAATCATTTTCTCTTTTCTTTTCTTTTATTTTTGACGATTTGATGATGTTTTTTGGAATGAAAAATGCATTTCGGTGTCAAGCTGAAAATTTTTTGCTACGCAGTAGATGCAAAGTAAAATTGCAAAGAAATATTTTTTTTATCTCCGTATAAGCTGGTCGACTTTGCATTAAATGAAGCCTTTCAATGGAGTAGCTATTTAATTCTCAAGTTTTAAATACTGTCCGCAAAAAAGGATACATCAATGTAAATGACTTCAGAAAGGGTGTCCGTGTCCGTATTTGAGGGTGTCCGTACGAGAGAGGTTCCTTATACATTAGGTTTAATGTCTCTCTGCCGGGGAATTAAAAACTGTCCGCATAAGAGGGGTGTCCGCATTAAAGGGGTGTCCGTTAGGAGGGGTTTCACTGTAAATTGAATTTATCCATTTTTAACCTTCTGGTCAAAAAATTTGGGGGTGCAACTGCCCCCTATTTGTTGCCCCTGTCCATGGGTATAAGAGATACTTTCATGCAAATATAAAAATAAATTCTAGATAGTTTTTTTAACTTATTTCTGAAATTTATAGCTTATTCCCAGCTATTTACAACGAAAAATGATCAAAAACCTTTTTTGTTTCCTCAACTTGTTGTTCATCCTCTAAATGAATAGTAAACTTAACTTTTGTCGGAAAATGGCAGCTAGAGTATAATTTTCATGTGAAAAAAATTACAAAGCAATTGGTCTTTTATTTCTCGAGAAATTTGTAAAAATGTGAATTTTTGAAAGTGTCCCAATATTTTTGGTCAAATAGTGTATATACAGTTGAATCTCGACTTATGCGAGGGATGCATTCCAAAGCTTCTCGAGTAAGTCAAAATTTCACGTTGTGGAAAAGGAATGTGTAAATTTTTTTATAAACATACCTAATTATTTTAGACACTGGTTAACACCACCTCAAACTGTTTTAAACCATTCTTTGACTATACATTACCATTTCTTACATAAAGAACTGAGTTTTTATTTCTATTTTTAAAAAAGCTACCTTTAACAGCATAAAATGCTGTTACGATGCACAAAATCAGTAATCAACGGGAAAGAGAGACGCAAAATAAATGAGTACAGTACAAACAGTATGTAGTAATAATAAAATGATGTCCTATAATAATACTGTGCAGTAGATCCAGTATTGATATTTGTAACTTTAATAAATGAAGATGTTGATGACTTATGCTGCATGATCAAATTTTTATTCCATTGTATTTTTAAATGCAGATGCTTGGCTAGTTCTTTTATAACGTTTCCATCTATGGCAACACCCCTCTTCTTGGTTTCTTTAATTCTCAAAGAGGAGCTGCCATTTAAAAAAAATTTCATTTTACATAGACATTACTCGGCGAACTTTTAAGGATTGAATTATCTTGACTTTTAATTGTACATGTGGAAGATTCACTTACACCTAATATTGTCGTACTACCTTAGACGCACATTTTAGATGTTCAAACATATCGAGAACCTTTATTTTTTCTTTTACTATCAGAATTTTTTTTTTCTGTCTTAACAAACTTTAGATACAACAGTGCTCTTAGGTTTCATTATAAACTGGTGTAAGAGAAATTAAGAGAATTTTCAGATTTGGTCAGTGATTTCCAGAACTACTGGACCAATTTCGATGAAATTTGGTATGTACATACATTGAAACAATACAAACCAAATAACCATCTAAAACTTAAAATACACACGCATGGTCATAAAAAATGCTCGTTATAGTTGGAAGGAGTAAATTTCCGATTCGGAAAAATTGAAAAAAAAATTAAGTTTTTCAACTTTTCAGGGTTTTAATTGAAATTTTCAGCAAAAAGTGATTAGAAATTTCTCACGCTTAAGTTCGGATGTAATTTCCTCCCCCCCCTATAGATCAAAAAATATTTAATAATACTTTTTGCAAAAAAGTTTAAACCAATAATCTTAGTGAAGAATTTATTTTCCTTCTTCATAAAACAAACAAGCATAACTTTAATCACAAAACTATGTTTCTGCTGACTGTGCGAACCAAACATACAGGGTGCGGCAAAAAAAAAAAAAAAAAAACGGGCAAGCAATTTTCAAGGAAATTTTATTAAAAATAAATAAATTAACAAAACACAAAAAATAATAATATGAGAAGACCATTAGCAATCAATAAATTTAATTGGTTTCAAACTGGCAGCCTTTTGCAGTAATACAGAGATGCAAGCTACTTGTTGAAATTTTCATTCAAGGGCTCTCTGCAAGTCCTTTAATCAATCCTATTCCCTATAAAGCAATTGGTTTTAAGTAGAGACGTACCGAGTACTCGGTAACTACTCGGTACTCGGCCTACTCGGTCAATTTGCCGAGTACTCGGTACTCGGCCAAATTCTGATCAGATACTCGGCCAATACCGAGTAGTTGCAAAAAATTGAATATTGTCCAAGACAGATACTAAAATTTATTAAAAAAAGAGCAAGCATTATACTCTGCAATCATTTACAATTAAAATTTATAAGTCAAATTTAAATTTTGAGAATAATGAAGTTTGTAATGCTTCAATGGAATAAATCTTTATTTTAATGTCTCCAAAGTTAATAAAACTTATTTATTAAAAATTATGCGAAAAAGGAAAGTACAGAAAATATGGAATTTTTATATTAAAAATGGATTTTTGCTTCAACCAAAAATTAGTTATAAAAAATATAAAAATATCTTTGCTTAAAAAATAAAAAGAAATAAACAACGTTAAAAGTACAGTGCAGGAATACTGCAGACACATGTTTTGGCGTTACAAGGAATTCTTTTTTCAATGCACAAAATGGGAACTCGCGGATTTAAAGACAAAACTCGGATTTTTTTTGTCGAATGTCTTTACCTTCTTTAGCTCACGTGTTATGCACTGAAAAATATGTTCCTTGTAATGGGGAGGGGGGGGGGGGGCAGAAACATGTGTCTGCAGTGTTCCTGCACATTTGTTTTATCTGCTTTTAAAAATTATTTATATTTGGCGGACTAGAACTATAATTGATTGGTATATAGTGAAAATCCTCCAAACGTACACCCCTCAAAGGCAGACACCCCTCTTATGCGGACAATTTTTAATTCCCCAGTTCCAATGCAAATAACAGTCTTAAACCCAATCCTGCGGACACCTCTCTATTGCGGACAAAAAACATTGTACTGTTAGTGTCCGCATTAGAGGGATTTTACTGTAATTTGTTTTAATTCCAACTTGATTAATCATACCTTTTATTTATTTTTAATTTTTAAAATAATTTTTTTGTAAAATTTTAGACACAAACAAAATTGTTTATATAATGCGTTATTGAATTTCAACAGGAATTTAGTTTTAAAAACTATTATATGGACAAGGAGGTCTATACTACTATTCCAATAAGTTCAAAATTCATCACATGTGTGTCGAATGTTCTTCTTAAAACATAATTGGTACTTGGTAACTCGGCCGAGTAGTGAAAGGCCGAGTACTCGGTAACTCGATACTCGGCCGAGTAGTGAAAGGACGAGTACTCGGTACTCGGCCAAAGTGCTACTCGGTACGTCTCTAGTTTTAAGAGTTCAATTTTATGTGTGTTTAGGGTAGACCTTTGACTCCAAAATAGGCCATACATTGTAATAAATGGGATTGAGGTCAAGCGAGTCGAGCGTCCACTCTAAAGATATCATGTCAAAAACAATGCGCCTTGCACCACTCTTGTCTTTTTGGTCATATGAATCGGTGTGGAGTTAGAGGAAAATGTCCAGTCTACAATGCTGAAGTGCTCATACGCCCACAAAAGTACAATAACTTCTAAAATGTCCTTCTGGTTCACTTTTTGATTCATTTTACGGCCCTCATTCACAAAAAGCTAGAAATATTTTGTCGCTTGTGCTGATTCCATCTCAGACCAAGCCTGACTTCGGATTTTGGCGATGTCTAACACTTTCTAAGGTGCTTGGAGTGTCTACAGACCAAATCCTATGGTTCTGGGGGATGTGAGCCGGAAGAACGGTAAATCAGTGAAAGGTATTTCTTCCAGCGTGAACTTGTGGCCCCTCTCAAACGTTTCTGGCATCTTTGGAGAAAAAAATGGCATCTTTGGCACAAATGCCTGAACTTTTTGGAACTCTTAAAACTTCTGTTTGAGCTGTTTTTTCCCTTGGTCCCACTTATCGGTCACAAATTTCCATCTTACGAACGACTTCTCTCGTGGAAACCCAAGGATTTCATTGAACTCACTTTTGGATGACCTGACGATTAACTGAAATGTTCACTGTTCGTTTTTGTACACATTCCCGACTATCATTTAAAAGTCACTTGAAACGGCATGCCGTTTCAAATACGGTTTGTCGAGAGACAACAAGCAAACAAACTGTCGTTCTACTTGGCTAAACAACTTAAAATAGCAGGTATTTTTCTTAAAATTGTGAGAAAACCGAAAAACAATACATAAACTAGGTAAAATATTGTAAATTATTTTCTAATAAAGTGAGAAACAAAAATAAATTAGGCACTCATTAAAATGAAATTACCTTTCTTCTATTCGATGATACAATTTTTGTCCGACATTTTTTTTTGCCACACCTTGTATACTGCCGTGCTAAGCAAAAAAGAAGAATTCGCAGTTGTGCTCAAGCTGAGATATTGTATTTTAAAGTGTGGCTCTTCCCTATATTTGATTCAGATGTCTTTTTTTTTTTTTTAAAGAATTTTTCGAAACAATAGTTCTTGATCAAATGACCCTAAAACATCTTACTTATTAAGTAAAATACGAAACAGAGAACTTGGTTATAATAACTCGAATTTGTTCAAAAGTGCTGGTATGACTACTTTTACTACTGTGCTCAGCACGGTCGTATGAATAAACTGAAACTGTAGTTTTGGTTCAGTTTAAGAAACACCAATTTAGTTTTGATTTGGTCTGAGACTGGATTGGAAAAAATCAAAACTGATTAGCTTTCATTTTCAGACAGTAAAGTTACATTGTATTATTTTTCTTTCAAAAAAAAAAAAAAATCAATCATGTTTGAAAGTCAAAAATTTCAATTAATACTTCAAGTTTCAAAGGCAATCTAAAATAGAAAATGTAATTGTTACGATTAGACACACATCACCCAATATTATTGGTTGAATGACGACTTGACTTATTTCTAGTGTTTGATCATGAAAGCTCTCAGTTATAAAACAAAAAGTTTTTTTTTTGTTCTAATTAATTTTACCTTTATGCGTATTTCTGTCAAGCAGATGTGTGGATAGCATATATTTCTCAATGCTTAACCCTGTATATGTTCCAAGAAACACAGAGCTATTAAGAAACCCTAATTTTACTCATAAAAAAGTCAAATTTTCCATTTTTTCTAATTTTTCCTGAAAAAAACCGGCAAAAAAACTTTTTTTTCCACCATTTCAAAATTTCCGGAAATTTTACATCTCTACCTGTAACAGACATAAAGCCCTTGCAGTGTGCCTCCTTACTTGAAATGAAGCAGTTTATGGGATTCTGGGGAAATTTTTTCCACTCGTTCAAAAACGCCATACTCAGGCTGTAGACAGAGGGTCCCTGGAGGGGCATTGCGAGTTGCTATTGCCCTCCCGAGAGCATTCCAGACATGCTCTATAGGATTGGAGTCTAGAGATCTGCTTGGCCAATCTATCCTGTGAATATCCTTCCATTCAGGAAATTTGTCGACCAGAAGAACGCTATGTGGTCTTGTGTAAACCTCCATTAAAATTAACTCAGGGCTAACAGCGCCCCTCAAGAGGTGAGCGTAGGGCTCCAAGACCACATCTCTATACCTCACAACTGTAACAGAGCCTCTCTCAAAGACATGGAGGGGTGTGCAGCCATCCAACATGATGCCTGTCCAGACTGTCAAACCTCCTCATCCATAATGGTCGATTTCCCGGTTATTAGAGGTCAGGTAGTGGCACCCGGTTCAGCTTAACCGACTATTATTGTCCATTGGATAGAAGCAGGAACCCACTACCTGCCGTCCAATATGCGCGAAATCAACCATTATGACGGTGGTGGTTCGATGGTCTAAATAGGCATCATGTTGAGTGGTCGCACACCCCTCCATGTGTTTGAGAGAGGCTCTTTGACAGTTGCGAGGAATAAAGATGGGTCTTAGAGCCCTATTTACATACCTATGCTCACCTCTTGAGAGGTACTGTTAGTCCTGGGATAAATTTAATGGATGTGAATGCAAGGCCACATAGAGCTCTTCTGGTCGACGAATTTTTGGAAGGGGAGGATATTCACTGAAGGGTTTAGCCAAGCAGATCTCTAGACTTGAATCCTATAGAGCATGTCTGGGATGCTCTCGGGAGAGCAATAGCAACTGGCAGAACCTCTTCGGGGACCATCCATAGTCTGAGAACAGCATTGTTGAATGAGTGGAAACAATTGCTCCAGGATCCCATAAACTACTCCAATTCAAGTATGGAGTCACACTGCAAGGTCCATTGGTTTGTTAGAATTGGCCATACCCCCATTAATTCATTTTGTTGTTCAATTTTGCAACCACTGTTTGATACTATCTAACTCTAGCGAGTGTTATTTATGATCATGCATGTGTATTTTAAATCTTGGACGGTTATTTGTTTTGCATTGTTTCAATGTATGTATATACTAAATTTCATTAAAATCGCCCCAGTGGTTCTGGAGATAATTGACCATATCTGAAAATTCTCTTAATTTCTTACACCAGTATATTTCCTCAACTTTTGTATTTAGAATGAAAAAAATATGGTAAATGAGGAGAAGTTATTTGTATACAGAAACAAAACTATATTTAGACTAGTACAGTTTGGGAACTTTCGCTGTCAGAGATGCTAAAAGGATGAAGATCCATTCAGGGAAAAAATATTTTTAGTAGCCAATAACAAAGCTGATACTTTCACAGCGTGATATCCTCCGGAAATTTTTTTTGTGTTGCGGGCGAAGAATTCGCGTAAGGTCTAAAACTATTTACTGGTAAAAAAATCGCAATGTGGCCATTTCGCGTAAGTCAAATCGTGTTGTAGCGGGAGTCAACTGTACATATAGTTTGAACACTAGTATCATTAAGAAGTAATCTAGAATAAAGATGGATTGGAAGAATTTACCTCTTTGACAGATTTATCTCGGATAAAAACGGATCTCAACTGTCCATTCAGTTCAAAGAACACTTCTTTCTCTCCTGCACTGTTTTTACTATCAGAAACAGCAAGAGTTTTAATATGCAAAGTTTTGCCCTTTTCAAGAGTTACCTATAAGGGAAAAAACATTTCAATTACAGAAAAATCACAAGTTTGCAAATTTAATAATGACCATGATACACTTTTTGCTGTAAAGTAACTTTTTGCAAAATTCATATAACTAAAAGACAAAAAACTGAAAAAATAGAAATATTTTTCAAAAAATAAGTTGATTAAAGGCAACAAATTTCTCTCTAAGTATGTATCGCTCTCATTAAATCATCTATAAAGGCATCCTTTTGCAACATTTGTATCGTATAGCTAAAAATTTTAAACCAATTTAGCAATATTTGTTTTTTAGCAAATTTATGAAACCTACTTTGATCATTGTTGAATCAAAACTCGTACTTTTCTCAGACAGAAGACTAAATCTCTTGCTTTTAAAATATTCAAAAAATAAAAACTCGACTCTTAATGAGAACATAAAAATTTAACAAATATGTTATAAATGCTGAATGGTAGCCATGTCTTTAGGGTGGTCCATGCACCTTTAGGGTGAAATAAAAATAGGCCAATATTATGGAGAAAATAGGGTTCTCAAGTTTAACATTTTGTTTCATTGGTAAAATTTGGTTCACGTAAAAAGCTAATACTCATTTTAAATATTATTTTTTGCTTCCTTTTACAAAGTAAAGGAAGTATTGTATCTGCAAAACAAATTTCCCTCAAAAATCAGCCTTAATTTCCATTTTGCTTGCCCTTGAAACAATATTTAGTTTTTTTTTCAACCCAACCACACATAGATATTTGCCTAAGAACGTATAGACATCCGAAATATCCATTTTGAGGATCCCAGAGTTAATTACAAAGAGTATTTTCGTGACGTCTGTATGTACCTCGCATAACTCAAAAATGATATGTCCTAGAAAATTGAAATTTGGTATGTAGACTCCTAGTGGGGTCTAGTTCTGCACCTCCCCTTTCAGTTGTATTTGGATGTTCCAATGGGGTCTTTTACACCTTTTTGGGGGAAAATCAAATTTCAATGCAAACTCAAGTGGTGTTACAGCTTTGCAAACACTTGGCGATATATCGCCAAGCTTTTGGCTGCTAAGTTTTGTCATAACTTGGCGGGATTTTTTAAAAAAATCTGGTTTCAATTTGGCCATATCTAGAGTTAACAATTGAATCACATTAAAATTGCCAATATTGGAAAATTTATCTGTATAAAACATTTTTTTTTCTTTGCTTTGGTTTGCAACAAGCTTAAGGTGAAAATATTTAAAGTGTTTCTTTGCTTACTCCGAGGCACTATTATCATTAAATTGGACTAAAAGGAAGTCATGTGATGCACTCATTTTTCTAGCAGGTAGGTTTTTTTTAATAATTGAACATAAACTAAGATTCAGTAATAATGTAATAATGTATGAACTTGGGTACACCATACATAGTTCAAAAATATTATGTTGTTTAATCATTCAAAAAATAAAGAATTAAAAAAAAAACAATGAAACCGTCAACAAATTACACAATGAAAGTGAAAAGATTGCACATAGATTTTTTAGTCATCAAATTAAACAAAAAGGGTAACAGATAAAAATTAAAATATTAAACCACAATGGAATATTTTTATACTTATTTAAAGTTTATGAATAGAAATGTTTGCATTTTTCATAAAAGCTATAACAGTGATATAACCTTTTTGCTAAAAAAAGAGATAGCCATGAAAAGAGCAAGGTTCTTAAAATGCATCTACAATAAGCACTTGATATTTATAGCAAGTTAATAATAACTTAATATATATACTCCTTGATCTGATGTTTGCTCACTTAATGTTGAACAATTTGATTGTTTAATATTTTATGAAGCACTATGAACAAGTTCAAATTGACTTTTTCAGTTTAACAGCAATTTTCTGAAATTTAAAAAATTGTATAACGGAAAATCCTTGAAACTTTTCTATAACACATTATTAAAAATATGATGAAAACAAAAACAATTTTCATTCATTGATTTTATACAAATACATAAAAATAGTTACTTACAATAGAAACAAATCAATCGCTATAGATGCAAAAAAGATGATGCATTACGAAATATAGATGAAACAAGTATGAGGAATACAACGCAAAATGACACTTCTTGAGTGAAATAAATAATTGCTAAATATTTAAGAACTGCTTGAAACGACGAGGGAAGGGGGCGGGGGTTACCCTCTAATTTTGGAGTAACTCGCAACATTAAACTTTGGCCTCATTTCTTCAGTACAGGACAGCTACCACCAACGCCTTGGAAGAGTTTCTGAAACTACTTCAGCACTTCCGAAGAAAAAATTCAAAAGTCTATTTGATTTCCAAATTATGTCACCATCCAAAGCGTCTTTAATCAATTTGTTACATTAATGCTCTAAATTTTTCCTAAACAATAAATAAAGCTGGAAAAAAAATCTCTAATTATAAGAATGGTGTTAGTTTTAAACAACTCGGAAGTACAACTAGAGCTTCATTTCAGAATTAGAGGGAGGGGAAGGAGGGGCAGGGGGGGAGTACACAAGTGTCCTCGGAAATAAAAATATAGTCGTAAAAAATAAAGTTCAAAATAATCAAACATTGAGCAGAAAAAACCTTTTAAAACTTGCACCCCAGTTTGTTTTAATGTGCAGTGATGGATTAAAAATATCGCAAATGTTGCAATTGCGCGAGAGGCTTCGCAATCATAGGTTACGAAAATGCTTATGATAAATGTTTTACAACTTCCGTGATAAAGAGGGTCCCAAAATGTATTTTGAATTACCCCAAACTCCGCCGAAGCGATACAGAAAAGACTGCATTACTGTGATTCATATTACAAATATCGAAAAATTAAAAATTACCGTCGGTTCAACAGAAATCTAACAAAATGTAACAAAAACGGGTTTCGTCGTCTCATATTTGTTTCCAAGTTGGTCTCTGATTCGGAAATATATCACCAAATGATCGTCAGTCTAAAACGCTATATTAGTTTTGCTTTGAAATCAGTAATTAATAGCCCTAAAAAAATGAGTAAAAAGACCTCTTAGAACAATCGCTTGAAAACAAAAAAGATAGTGCACAACTGGAACATACGCAAACCCCACATACGAAAAACCTTTTACAGCTTACCATTTTTGAGTTACAACTTACTAGCAGTACCTGCACAGCGATGCCTGTGCTAAAAATTTATTGGAAGCAGGGGCGGCTCGTCGCTATGGGCAGGGTGGGCCCGGCCCACCCAAAAAATTGTAATTGATAAAATACATTATTAACAAAAATATCGTTTTGTGTTTCAGTTAAAAAAAGTAAAAAGTAAGGCGCACAACAGATTTCAAACATCTAGCCCACCCCCCTCTCCGCATATCTCTAAACATAACCAGAAAGTTTTTAAATCCCATTAATTTTAGCGCTGTGCACAGTTTTGGGAGCTGCGGGCTCGCGTGAAGCTGCCCCCGAAACTAAGAGTCACGCCTCTGCCCTTAGCCAATCGCAATGACTGAATCAGAAAGCGAAAAATGGCGGGTGATAACACCCGAAGGAATTCATTGCAACACAAGGGTGGGCAAAATTCGCCGAGCCCAAACGAAATCGTAGTTGTCTATAGCGGTTTGGAGGGAAGAGTCGAGGTCAGCGGAGAAGAGTCTAGAAACGTTGCTCACTAGAATAACATGAAAAATAAAAGGGCAGAGAATCGGCTGCCCATGCCCATGTGTCAGGGAAAACCTTTTATCATACCGTTCCGCTTCTGTTTTTTTTCTTTTCTTTTTGTATTAATTTTTTCCTCTTCAACAGCTATATATATATATATATATATATATATATATATATATATATATATATATATATATATATATATAAGGCATGGAGATTGCCGGTTTCATGAGATTCCGTACATTTGTTTTACAACGCATGCATAATTTTTTTAGTTATTTGTTTGTTTTTGGAGTTAGAGATGCTTATTCTCAAAATTTCTGTGTAAGGACTTTCTTTTCGAATAGTAGAGCAGCTCGGTGGTCTGACGCACCGGCAAAAAAAAAAAAAAAAAGGCTGATCCTCAGATTTTTTTGGTCGTCCACGCAAAAAATAAAAAAAAGGAAAAGAAAGGAAACTCCATAATACCTAATGATAATATTATCCAACACTTGATCTTTTACGTCAGTTTTAAGATTAATTTTCATAATTTTCTATGATTTCTCAGTAGCTTTTTTAAAAATTGTGTCCATTTTTTTGACCATAGTTACTTCTTGTCTTAACATTTAAATACTTGTGTAGCAGTTATTTATTAGAGTTTTATTTATATATTTACTTATTCATTTATTATTATTATTACTTTGTAAAAAAGGAAGGGGGAAAAAACTTCAGCCGTTCGTAATTTTTTTTTTCATTAGTTTTTAATGGTTCGCGAACATTTTTTTTTTTTTTACAAGTTAACAAGAAAACAGCACAAGTCCGCGTGAATTTTTTTGAAAAGCTTTTGCAGGCTCGCATGTCAAAAAAGGTCGAGAGACACTGTAGAAATTACATTACTCTTTTTCATCAGATCGCAGTTCTATTGGTACGTACCTTAGCTTTTTTTTTCTATCATATAGGATAGGTATAGTTTTGACATTAATTAAAATATTTAAGATCCTTTCAAGCTAATGTGCCTTATAACTAGTCGATTAAATATTTTGTTAAGGGTATATGTGTGACCGTAATTAATTTTTCAACCACTCTTACTCAAAATTATTATTTAATAATGATGATAAAACATAAGTTAAATTTGAAAGTCGATTAGTAAAAAATGCAGCAATAGAAATATTATGTTTATTTCTTTTATTTCATTTACTTATTTTTGTTCTTGTTCAGACGGACCTTTTAGACGCTATTTGTCAGTTATCCATGTTTTAATTTTAAGGTTGCTTGAATTGTTATGTCAAGATGCGTATACTGTAATTAAAGTATTTTTTTTTTAAATATTGTTGAATACCTTTTTATGCCTGTCCTGAAAATAATTTAATTCACCAAGCAAAACCATTTTTCACGGGGGTGTTTTTAGTGGTAAGGGGTCTTTCTCTTTTTGAGAGTCTGGTTCCTTAATGTTTCACGGTGTGCCACCCCTCTTGGAGGGAGGGGAATGGCACAGTTTATATTAATATTTTTATTACAACATATTATTATTATTATTACTGCTGTTAATATTATTATCAATTCGATCGCTTAAGGGAAGCCGAGTGTTTCATTTAAAATATGCAGGGTGTTCCGTTTTAACCAATAAGACCTTCATTTTCGCAACTGTTTGTTCAAGGTGCATACTTCCAATTGCAGAAATGTTCAAAATCAGATGCAGAGTTAAGATACTAAAAGTTTAAAGCGAAAAAAAAAAGTCAAAAACTAAAAATAACTTTTATACTGACCCTAGGTCTCCTAACTTATATTTAGGGAAATAATTTCAATTGAAATATATTACTAACAGAAACAATTTGGCATTTATGCGACCAAAACTCAAGGAGATATTCGAGTTTAAAGTTTTAAGGGACCAGATAGAAATGAGATAGGAACTTATCGTCCTTTCAGAAGAATGATAGGTTGTCAAAGTTAAAAAACAAAGTATTTATGTTTTTTAATGCTATTCAAAAACAAATGCAAATTTTATGCTGTGATACGCGAAAACACTACAAAACATTAATCAATTTGAAAAACCAGTTTTGCACACAAAAATTTTAAGCCTTTTTAAACTGCTATATTTTCTCTCAAAAGGTGTTATTGACAGTGAGTGTGAAGTGGTGTAAGTCACGAAAAGCTGCGTTTCATATCTGGGTGAACATTGGTCGTACTAATGTCAAACTTTTTATGTTGGAATTACATTTTAATGGTGATGACTTCCCTGAATATAAGTTGGAGAACCTAGGGCCCGTATAAAAAAATTGAATTTTGTATCATTTGACTCATTCTTATTTTCGCTTCAAATTTTCAATTCCTTAACCTTGCACCTGATTTTGAACATTTTTGCAATTAGAAGTATGCATCTTGGACAAACAGTTGCAAAAAAGAAGGTCTTGTTGGTTAAAACGGAACACCCTGTATAATCTATGTTCACACAAACCTGTTTTTGTGCGGTCTTTCTTTTTGTACAATTTTTTTGTGATTTTTTTTTCCCGCGATATATGAAAATTTCAATCAGATTGGGACTCAATTGACGAAATTATTTATGAAACAGACAAAATGTTTTTTTAAAATGAACGAAGTTATCTTTAAAACGAACAATTTGTTTTTATGAGGTTCTTATCCACCGCACAAAAACAGCTTTGGGAGTATTAAATCAAGTGGTATAATTTTGTAGGGCTATCTGAAGTTTGTATTAACTGATTTAAGTATCATTTTATGTTCCTCAGCATTAGTTTACCAACCATTGTTTTCATCATTTTATCTGTGTAAACATATTAGGGTCATTCTCCAGAAAACGTAACTTTTGAACGCAAATATTTTTCAATTTCGAAACCTTTTGTTTTCTTTTTTTTTTCATTCTTACAAGAAAGTGTTACCTTCTAGAAATAACCATAAACAATGGCCCAGCTAAGTTCCAATTATTTTACTCATAAATAACAAAAATAAAAATCATAAATTTTCATATTATGACATACTATGTATATGTTCACGTTACACAAATTGTGCTTAGTAGATTACTGGGAGTATACCCTCAGGAAAATTGATGGGAACATCACTGCTTTTAATTAAACAAGTTATTAAGCAACAAAAACAGTCATACAAGGTGTATGAGACGCCACAAAGGTTGTGAACCAAAAATTTTCTAAAAAAAAAAAATTAAAAAATTGTTGTCAGGTTTAAATAGATATATTTTTGATGACATTAAAAATCATCGTTAAATGAATTGTTCCCTAAAGTTTTTACTGCAAAAGCCGTGTGACAGAAAAGTTACACTTTTTGAAGAATGACCCATAAACATAACTGCGTGCCCACCCACTAAATTAAGGCACGAGCCGCCACTGATTGGAAGTCCGTTAAATAAAAAAAAATGGCGCCCCCTCCCCCTGACCTGAAATGATCATTTTTCTTTGTATAAAATGCGTACACACCTTTTCAAAAAAAAAAAAAAACTTAAGTTTCTTTGGAATTTAAAACTTTTTGTCAAATCATTAAATTAGATTGATAGTTGCTTCAAAACTCTATTTAACGAGTGAAGCGTTTTTTATTATTGTAATTGCTGTAAATTAAAATATTTCGCCAAATAAACAAAAAAAGACATCAAATAACATCTTTCAAATGTAAAAACAGTTCCACAATTCTATTGTTTATCGCCTAACTCGGCCAGAAACCACGCTATCATAATCCATCCGACTAACAAAAAAAAAAAAAAAACATCCAGTGGAACATTAAAAAATCATCGTCAGAAAAAACGAAGAAAATGTTGTACATTTCACTCGGATAAGAACTTAATTATGTAGTGGAAAAATGAAGCATGCAAAAGTAGGTATTTCAAATTCAATTTTTTTACATTGCAATACTAAAGTAGGCCAACAACCTAAGACAGTCAGAGTACCAAAACGATCCCTTTAATGTTTTAAACAAAACAGGAAAAGTTACTGCAACTCATATCTAATTTAAACTACAGATTATATATATATATATATATATAATGATTTTTTTCTAAATTTCAGTTTGCAGATACCTACTTTTATAGTCATACGCTTCAAATGTAATATTACACATACTGCACACATCTTATGCTGAAAATGTTTAAATGAAACAAAATTACTTCAAACTCTTCAGCAACTTTAGGACCCATTAAAAAGACTCGTGTGTTCAGGCAATCTACTGGTCCATAGGTATTACGGAAAGCCAAGAAGTCATCACAGACTTTGGGATACATAGCTGCACTCATAACATCTTGATCTTCTATCGTCATCCCATGTTTATCTTCTAAATCTGATTTAAGCTTTTCAAAGTCCAATGGGGGTAAACTAGCTCCCGGTCTGCCTTCAATTTTTGGTAAACCTTTTAAAATCTAGAAAAATAAAAGACAATACAATATAAACTAATGAAAATGTTAAAATAGTCATGGAAAAGACAGTGGCGTAGCTGGGGGGAGTGGAGGGGGCGGTCCGTCCCGGGCGGCACTTTTCGAGGCGGGGGCAAATAAACCCTTTTGATGTGGAAAAAAGAACGTATTTTTCAAATAAGGGAATTATGGTTTCAATCTGTGTTACTGCAGACAAAAAGAAAATCTTCGAATTATAAGACTTTTGTGTCACTACCAGATTTAAATTACTTTTATACAAAACTTTCTGTTTGCTTTCTTTCAATAACTTTCAAAAGTCTTTTTTGATAGCATATCAGTACAATTCCTTGTTTTTTTCCGAGGAGGCGGCAGTGGACAGTCATGGGACCAATGTTTTTTTACACTGTAGAAGTTAACTCCAAAAGGAAGAAAACAATGAAGTTCTCCAATTTTTGATAATAAGAAAGATTTAACACTAGATTTTAAGAGAGTTTCTTAAAAACCTCCTAGGGAAACAAAAACTTTTTTTTTCAACTTAAGGAAAATGGTGACAAGAGTAAGAAAGGGAGGGGGGGGGGAGGTGAAAAATGGTACTTGAAGCAATTTATTGCTGATCACAGGGGTGGCTTTATATGTTGCAGAGTTTACTTTGATTTCTCATTTGTTACAAAAGCTCTCTATTTCAAAAGAAGTGAAAAGAATTTCTGTTTCTTCGCTTTTGAGAGTAGAAAATGTATCCGACAACTTTGGATCACATGTTAGTCTATTCCTTATGGAAGATACGCGTATTTCATTTTTTAACATTTGGTTTGGTCCCTCAACTTTGCCAAATATAGTGTAAAATTGTTTTTTAGCATATTCAGTATCAAATAATTCCAGTTAGGAACCTTTCCCACCTTCGCTTTGTAGTCTAAAAGTGTGAAAGATAGGTTCAAAATGTTTTTAAGAGGGGCAGCTCTTGAATCATTCATCTCTTTTCATGATATCACCAAATATAGCTTAAATTAGGGTTTTTTACCTCAATGTTTACAAATTTCCGAGTAGAACCACGAACCCGGTCTTTTCTTCTAACGTAGTAAACACAGCCAAAAAAGTACATGTTTTGGTCTTTAACTCTGAAAACTTTTCTGGAGAAAACTCCTACCCTCTCTTATAAAGTCTCAACATATAACCTAAAATTACGTTTTTAAGACTTTGATACTTCAATATCAATTTGTGACCTGACCATCCTTTATCTCCTAACGTGATCAAAGATAGCTTAAAGTACATGTTTAGGATTTCAGTTTTAAAATTATTGAGAGCAACCCCTCTCTCCTTTGCACCTTAATCACCTCCCCCTCATCTAACGTCTCCAAAGATTAAAGCCGCATTTAGGAGACTTCAATTTAAAAAAATTTCCGAGGAAGGAAAGCCGAACTTTTCAGACATTTTCCTAACGTCCCCAAAGATTGCCCAAAATTTAGTTTTGGAAAAAATTGGGAGCAAACTCAACCCGCCCTTTCCCTTCACTTTACTAAAAATTGCCGAAAATTGAGATTTTTTACATAAATTAGCAATTTTCTACAAGCAGACCCCGAAGTGATTTTTAGTGGGAAAAAAGTAAGAAATAAGGAATCAAAATTTTAAAAAGTAGGAAAAGTAGGAAAAAATCACTTAAAAAAGTAGGAAAAAATAGGAATAGATAGGACAATACACACGTCAAGAGGAAACAAATTTAGCGTAAACTTTATTTCTAATGTAAAATAAACTAACAGTATTTTTGATTTAAAACTGTCTCAAAAATTAACTAACAGTACTTTTGAAGTATTAAAGGGATTTAATGAAGGACTGAGTCACAAAAACAAAACAAAAGAAACAACCTGACAATCATCTGTATCAAAACAAACTGGTGTAAACAAAAATATGAAAATAAAATCCAAACAAAGAAACACCTTTCAATAATACAGTAATAAAATTTTTAAGGGTGAAAAATTAAAATACAATATAGCGATTGCAAAAAAAAAAAAAAAAACTCCTTTTAGTGCGATAAAACGATTTTTGTTAAAGATTTGTTTGGCCAAAAACGAAAACATTCCTTCAAGATCAACCATTTATCATTTGAAAATTCTGACACTAAGCAGTTGACATGCATTCTTGCATAAACAGGGGCAGATGTTTGAATTTGAATAAAAAAAAAAAAACAGCTCATGTGTGCATCACATGACTTCCTTTTACTCCAATTTAATTTCATTTCCCCATTATTGGCAGTTTTAATGTGATTCAATAGTTTACTATCTAAATGTCTTCAACAGTGGCCAAATTGAAACCAAATTAAAAAAGAATAATAAATTGCGAAATTTGTCGCCAAGTTGGTGACAAAACTTGGCGACCAAAAGACTGGCGATATATCGCCAAGTGTTCGCCAACATATAACACCACTTGAGTTTACATCGAAATTAACAATGATTTCCCCTTAAAAAGGGGCAAAAAGCCCCTTTAGAAACACCCGAATGCAACCAAAAGGGGGAGGTGCATAACTAGACCTCATTAAGAGTCTACATGCCAAATTTCAACTTTCTAGGACATACCGTTCTTGAGTTATGCGACATACATACGCGCACAAAGACATCACGACAAAACTCGTTGTAATGAACTCGAGAATCGCCAAAATGGATATTTTGCGTGTCTATACATTCTTACGCACTTATCCACGTCTGGTCGAGTCGAAAAAAAAAACTCAACATTGATTCAGGGGTGAGCCAAATGGAAATGAAGGTCGATTTTTGAGTGAAAATTTTTTCCCGAATACAATACTTCCTTTTTTGTAAAAGGAAAAAGACAAAACGCAGAACTAAAATAAATTTGTTCTTAAATATGGGACATAAAATTTATTATAACATAAACTAAATAAATAACAAAATAAGTAAACTAAAGGGTTTGTATTAATATGTTACGTATTTTTAGCAATCAACATAAATTTTTGTTTCAGGCACGTCATTTATGGGGGTCAGTTGGGTCAATGTCTCCCCTCCCTGACTTTGGAAAATTAATGCTTAACAATACAAGTTTGCACGGTTTTTGTTGTTTTCAGATAAAAATTGCATTTAGTATACATCCTTCGCTGTCCACCCCGGGGGAAATATCAAAATGATGGGGCAGTTTTAGTTTTAATCAAGCAATAAAAACGAATGTTGTTTTATTGGTTTGATCCCCTTTTTGTTCCAAAATTTTTGCCACGGAAAAAATTAAGGAAAAATCCATGCATGGTAAACATAACTTTTTATCAAAGACAAAGATCAGTTACTAATGTTTCTCTGTGCATAAAAAGGAAGGCATAAAGATTTTCTCAATCCTCCCCATACAACAAAAATATTCATTCGGAAATTGTTAACGAAGTTGAGAGTGAGGGGGGAGCATCTGGCATCAAATATCTGCATATATATCTCCCCCCCTCTTTTTGATTTAAATTTGATAAAAATTTTAAATGTTAAAAAATGCTGCATTGCCATAAACGCAGCACACAAAAATGATGAGCAACTCATCGATATTGATGATGAATCAGAATAGACCCATTAAAAAGAAAAAAAAATACGGTACATATTTGCTTGTGGCTATACCCCCCCCCCCCCCCAACTTTTAAAAATGTGAAGAAATAAAAACGGAATCTCGCATTTAAATTAATTTCCGATTTTTCTCCAAATTTCCTCCAATTTTCGCCCATCTAAGTCTTGCCGTTTTTTTTTTTTTTTTTTTTTGCAGATACACTCTTTGCAAGAAAAGAAAATGAAATTTTATAAATTTTATAATCATGTTTACGATTTAGAATGAACAATAATCATATTTATGTATGAAAAAACTTAGTTTCCGCGATTATTTTTAAAGTGGTTAATTTTGCGAATTTCTGTTATCTGTCCCTTTTACTTTGTACTAACACCAATAAAATATGTACAGTGTACAGGTTTTTCATTTTTTGCTTCTTTACATTCCTTTTAAGGTTTTATATTGCCTTTCTGTTTAAATAGAGCTCCATTTCACTTGTAATCAACTATACAAAAAATTGGAGAATAGGAAATTCGGCTTTTCCCGCACATTTTAAACAGTCGGCTGTTTACTTTAATTAAAGCTTCTAATTGACGGGTAAATAATATATACAGTGGCTCCCAAAAGTCTTCGTACACCTACGACTTTCAACGAAATAGTCCCCAATCAATTGGTTAGAATTAATATTTCGGAATAGGTATTTAATTATAAGATCAATGATCAGGGCCGGACTGGACCGTCAAAACGGCCCGGGCAAACACAAAACAGGCCCTTATTCAGGGGTAAATCACCCCCCCCCCCTCCTCGCATGGACACATTCTTGAAAGTTTAAGGGTTTTTAAAAATAGAAGAGGAAAAGAGCAACGAAACGAATGCAGGGCCTGCAAACTTGGGGAGTGCGAGTTTGGCAGCCCCTCAATTTTTGCGAATTTTAACAGAGAGAATGGGAGAGCAAGAAAGATTTCAGCAAAGCTAATCTTAAGTGTAATATTCTCTCATATATAGGGAGTTTGGGGGTTTCTCCCCGGAAAGTTTCCAAAACTGTAATTTTTTAAACGCTATTTTAGATAATCCTTAGTAGAGTTAGGAAGTGGGGTTGGGGGGAGGGCTACAAAATCGAGCGCCCTCGATCGGTAAGTTTTCGAATTTGAAACTTTAAAACATGGGTGCAGGTTTTATTCGGTTATGATAGGGAGGAGGAATTGGGGATGACCATGGAAAATTTTTCGAAACTGTAGATTTAAAAACGCAGATTCAGACGATCTTCGTAGGGTTAAGGGATTTGGAGGCCCTCCACCAGAACTTTTTCTAATTTGAATACTTAAAGATCTCAAAACTGAATGGAGGTTTTCTCAGAGTCTCAGCGAAATTTGCCAAAATTGTAGTTTTAAAAGCGCAGTTTTAGACTTTTCTTGGTACTGTTAGTGAGAGGAGAGGTTTGTGATGTGATCTCGATAATTTTTCGAATCTGAAATTACAGAAACGCAGTTGTAGACAGAGCGTGACTAACGAATGGTCCTGGAGGTCCCCGGACCTGGTCACATCAATTTTAAGGAAACTAAAATAGGGTAGGGGTATGTGGGGTGAAGTAAAATGGTTAAGATGACTGAATTTTCTAAAAATGAACAAATTAGAAATTCGTTTTGAAAATTATAGTACATAAAGAATGAAAATTCTATTTTGTAATAAAACTTGCGCTGAAAGAGTATTTTTATTTTTCGCAATAAATTTGAGTCTTCAAAGAAAAGGGGAAATTTTTCACTTTTTTTTCATGGGGTAAAGTGAAAAATGAAATATTTTTCAAATTAAATATTTTCTAATCGATCATAAACATATTTTTGATCAAAAGAATAAGTAAATCAAACTTTGAATGAATAAACGAATAATTAAATGAAAAAATCAATTAATATGAGAAACAAAAATGAGCGAGTACAAGTGTGAATGAATAAGAAAATAAGTGAATGAATGAATGTAAATGAATTAATACATGAAAGTGTAAGTGATTGATATTAAATGTTTGAGTGAGTAAATGAAACAAACTATTTCCCTTTACCCCATCCACTTTGCGCGAATGTACTAAACTAATTATACAATTTATCAAAAATGCATATACAATCTTAATATTCATTAAATTAATACTGCATTGAATATTAGAAGCTCTCAATTAATATTCAAAATGTTAATAACATGAACTTCATTATTTTATAGTAACGAAAACAATGTTTGACTTACAATAAAATATTACATATCAGTTTTAAAATTGCCTCTATTACCAAATGCTTTAATCTTCGGTGGTATTTTTTTCCTGACTGGAATAGACTACATATGGTACTACATAGTCAAAATAATACCAGATAGGTGGAGCTAAAAGCAGAGTAAATATTTCGCCATTTCACTTTGCCCCGCTATTTCACTTTGCCCCATGTTCCCCTAAATTTCTATCTTTTGCCCTTTTATGAAAAATATTGCTTTGAAAATGTGCAGATTTTCTTGTAAGAGCAGCACCAAATTTCACCTAAGGATCTGGATACCACTTTAACTTCATCGGGCCCTAGTTTTAGATGTTCTCCAAAGATGTTAATGAGAAGAGGGTTTCAAGGGCTCTCACTAATAAATTTTTTAGTACTGATGTCCGTAAACGACAGTTTAGACGGTCTTTAATGATCGGGAGGGGGCGTTTCCAAGGGTAACGGGGGTGTGCTCTCCTGGGAGTTTTTCGAAATTGAAGTCCTAAGTAAGCAATTGTAGGTTGCAAATTGTGGGTTTAGGAAAGCCTCCACTGGAATTCTTTCGAAGTCGTAGCAAAATAATGAGAGGGAGGGGTAGTTTCTAGTCTTTTTTTAAAATCAAAATTGAATTTCTTCATTGTTGTCGGTTGAAATTGTGGTGTGGGGTTTGAAAATTCTCTCCCGAAATGCTTCCAAAATCAAAGTTTCAAAAACCCCCTTCTATGCTATCTTTGGTGATGTAAAATGAAGGAATAAGGTTTCAGGAACCCCTTTTTGGCTATCCTCTCTTAATTACTCTAATTACGGTTAAAACTGTTGCCGAAAACCCACCCTCTGCTACTCTGTTAATACGAATTAACCGTCATCGGCCCGAATAAAAAAACTTTTAACATTTTGGTATTTTGGACTGATGTGAAGTACTTTGCAGTGATACATTAGGTCCTTTTTCCACTTTTTTAATTCTAAATATCATACCTTCTAAATCTCTTGATGGTTCTTTTTTTTACATTCATACACTTAGAAAAACTGGTGTGCATTTTCATTGCAATATTTTAAAAATCTCCCACTGTATTTTAACAGGAGGGGCGGGGGGAGTTCTATTTAAGGCCCCCAAAGCAGAATACTACTAAATTTGCGACGTACGTCGCAGAACAGATGCCTGAGCGGCAGAACAATTCTGTTCAAATGTGAGAGGAAAGCTGACAAATTTTCTGCAGAAATTCTGCAAATTTAATTGAAATTTCTGCAGAAACCACGGTGCCAAAAATTTGCAGAAACCGCGATGCCGAAAATTTGCAGAAACCACGGTGCCGAAAATTTGCAGAAACCGCGGTGCCGAAAATCTGCAAAAACTGCGGTGCAGAAAATCTGCAGAAACTGCGGTGCAGAAAATCTGCAGAAACTGCGGTGCAGAAAATCTGCAGAAACTGCGGTGCAGAAAATCTGTAGAGTTTGCAAATTTCTTAAAATTAGTAGAAAATCTAAAATTGTCTCAAATTACGATAATTTGGGGGAAAGCTCGCGATGTTGAATTCGATTAGTCCTTTGTAGGTTTTTCCCAATCGATCTTCATCCACTACAATTTCCGCCATGCATGTTTAGGAAACATGCCAACATGTCCATCGCTGGAAATTGCGTGTCTTGTTTAAGATTTCAATCCTTTTGCATCCAGAAAATATTTTAATTGTTTTGAAGTGTTTTATTACATGCAACCCAAACTCAACTCATTCTATTTATTATTTCAGTAATTTCTTTGTTTAGTAACATCATTTTACTTGCTCCTTCATGCCATGTAAAATTAACCAAAAAATGTGGTTTGACACCTAGGTTCGGATTTTTATAAAACTTTGTATCTTTGCTCTTTCTATGCATTTTGGAAAGCATATCAGCTATTTTTGGAGAATCCCAATCAGTTTAGGTTTGATACCTTGTTAAAGGTTTTTTGATTTTATAGTTTTCATGATCAACTAATTTTCCAAATTCAGTGCTCTTTAATTAGTCATTTGGTTGAAAGCTGTGATGTTTCCGGAAATATCTCATTTCCACAAAAATAAATAGCAACAGTCCAGATAAAAAAAAACTATGTGAAATGATTTTGATTTTTGCCACCCAACTTGTTTAAAATGTCACGTTTTTTCGCGTACAATGCTTAAAGTACTTGCAGAACAATTTTAGTCAAATGATTTTCCGTTGCAGAACATCGTAAAGTATTCTGCTTTGGGGTTTAAGGCATATTTCAGTGGCTCCTGTGATTTTTCTCCATTTAGCTATGATTTTTGTGATGATATTTTATGTAAACAATTAAATATGTTAATTGGTCGGTAGCCCTCTTAAAGCTATCAATTTCACACACACACACACATTTATCTATTCACTTTTTTAAAACTGAAGCTTGCCACTAGCTTACACTGTGTGCTTATTTTTTGCCATTTTAAAAAAGTTGCAAAAGCACAATCGGTGACCTTTAATTAGGTAATCCTAATAATACAGAACTTTGTATGATTCAATTTTACAATTGCACTATCTTTTTAAATTTTGCAGAATTAATACTTTTTGTTGCTTTTATTCAATTTGTTCTTTCATAATTACTATTTTAATTTTGTAAAACTGCAAAAGCCTTCTTTTTCTTGTGCATCGATAAAATATAATTGGAATTGAATTCTGAAAAAGGGTAAGCGGTAGCACCATCTATATCCCTTTGAAGACGGCCCTGAAGTACACTCAGGATCGACGAGAGGCCATGACAGCCCAGTCGGAAATTAGGGGCCAGCTTTGGAATTGCATTCGTAGAGGTTTTAATGAGGATAGGGGACCGGAAAACCAACAGACAGGGGGCCCCCGGCTTAGCCCTCGGCAGCCCTGAGTGCACTCAAAAAATGCCTCGTGGACACTCCTGATATTAAACCTGCATCCAATGACTGTTTGCCTCCCAAGCCTCTATTAAACATAGTCCACCAAATTTGAAATAAATAAATAAATAAATAAAATAAAAAAGAGATTAACCACAAATCACAACCGGCCCCGCGACCCACCGGCCCTTCGGGCGATCACCCGACCGCCCGATTGCCCAGTCCGGCCCTGTCAATGATCAATTTTTAACAAAACTACATGAAAAGTTTTTAAAAAATATTAAAACTTAATTTTTTAAAAATCAAAAACCAAAAAGTGCCGGAAATTTTATCTCACAAAAGTCTTCGTACACTTTATAAAATTTCTATATATTATTGAATAATCTAACTTTTGACTTAAAAGGGTCGAAACAATGCAAAAATATTAATAAAACGGCATATGATAATTTTAATCATGAATTTATTCGAAAATATTTGAGTGTACGATGACTTTTGTGGCGTGTTATTTCTCTGTATCTTCGTTTTCTGACCCATTTCAAAAAGAAGATCCGTCAAAATTTTGAAAAAACCAATCGGTTGTATTTAGAATGATAAAGGAATGATGTGAAAAAATATTGGACTTCATATTCGAATTCAGTTTCGAGTTATTTTGGTTTTACTAAAAAATTTTAAAGTGTACGAACACTTTTGGGAGCCACTGTAATTGCAGTATCTATTTCTTTATTGTTCCGTTAAAACAGTAGGACTGAAGTCGGGGCGATAAAAAGATAAATCGATCATAAACGTCGCAACGGCAAAAAAGTCCCTTACGAAAATTTAACTTTTAAACATGCAGACGCCGCAGCTTTATTTCCAGAAATTACAGTAGTCAGTCAATAAAAAGCTCAGAATCTGCTTGTTTCTTTGGCTTTTCAAAATTGAAGCATGCAGAAAATTATCGGTGCGTCATTGTAAAAATAAGAATCAATGCACAATTACAAGTGTTATACTAAAGAAAGAAAAAGTAGGAAAAAAAAGGAAAAAGTACGAAAATAAGGAGAGAGCTCTAAAAAGTAGGAAAAAGTAGGAAAAATAGGAACTCTTCGGGGTCTGTACAAGTATGAGCCTCGCCCCACCTCTCTTTTTTCTTTTGCAAAGTTATAGAAATTAATTATGTCTTCTTTTTCTTTAATTAAATTTCTAGTTTTAATTTAAACACCCTTGACAGTTTAATGTATTAACTATTTCACAACGAAAGGGCGGAAAACACTGTAGCTATGCCACTGGGAAAAGATAATATTTATTGCATATTTAATTAGCTAAATACAGTATATTGAATAAAATAGTTTTTCAAGCAACATAAAAAAATCACTAAAATGCTCAAAATTTAAGCAAAACATTTTGAATGAGAATAGTGAATTGATAAGAATGAAAATCTTAAAGAAAGATTCTTGAAATCTTCAATAAAGTAATAACTGTAATGACAATTTTGTAGTTTTGTCCAAAGCAGTTATTTTGCATTTCAATGCTTAATTTGTTCACAATAACTGAACATAAATTAAATATTTTATTTATACAATATGTTGATAATAACAGATGTAAGAAATATAAGACATATTTCAGCAAGCAAAAATAAATTTTACTCAGAAATTTTCATTTTGTAATTTTAGGTATAGTTTTTTTTTTGCATATTTTTTCAGTTAAAAAAAATACACACGGATTGCAATAGAGAGCTAAAATTTTTATAGTTTTTACCGAGTCACAAAAATATTTTCTTACATTACTATATTTTTTATTTTCAGTAAAAATCTCAGCATATTGCAAAGGAGCAACCTAATTTTCTATTTTACTCTTTTTCTAAAATATTGCAAACAAACTTTTTCATTTGGCACCAGGATTGTTAGGTTTAAACCATGTTGGCTTACCAAATGCTTTTGTTTTCTGAACAATCAAACATGTAAGAATGTTCAGTAAGTTACCGCCCTATAGGCGGTGTATTTCATGTATGTAAGAATGTCCCTAAATTCTCTTAACAGGACCGATTACAATATATGATGATTGATTATTGGGAATTCAACTTTATTTTTTTTTAAAAAAGGAAAGGAAAAATGAGTAAAAAATGTAATTGCACGTTGAAAATTAAAATACTTCTTTGCATTTACTTTCAACCAGGTACTTAATAATTTCCATTTAATATTTTTTGCGAGTCATGAGATAAAATACATTTACTACATTATATTTTTTCAATCTTTTCTTAGAATACTTTAAAAGAATGGTTTAATTTTAATTCAAAATAAATCAAAATGCTTGCATAAAGCTATAAGAAATTCTGGTTGAAAATATTTTTTTTAAAGAAATAAAAAGATTTTCACTAAAGTACCTTAGATCGAAGAGGTTCTACAAAGCCGCCATGGGGTTCACCAATATACCCTTGCATAAATTCAATAACTGAACTCGGAAAACTAAGGTCTTCAGCTTTCTCTGATATTTCTTTGGCTGACAGTTTATTTTGCACCATGAATTGAGCAAGATCACCAACAACTTTGGATGTTGGTGTTACCTATAAAAGAAAAAATTATACCATAAATAATTAGTCATCTTTGCTTAGTTCTAATGCAAAAATATTTGAGAACAATATTGCAACAATTTTACACTGAAATTTGAAAGTTTAATCTTATTCTAAATTTCTTTTTATACAGTACTCGCCACTAATAAAATCACTGGATTATAAAATCAGACGCTTTTAAAATCAAATCTGGAGGGGGGTTATCCTTGAATAAAATCATCCTCACCGTCTTATGAAATTAAACTTTTGGAGAGCATATGTTAAAATCGGAAAAGAAGAAAAAAAAAACGCTTTTTCTTCTTTCAGAACCACGATTTTATTTTTTCTTTCAAGATTTGAAACAGTGTAGCACTAATAAAATAACAAATTCCACATTAACAAAAAAAAAAAAAAAAAAGTGAAGGTTGTACGTTTTCTTTCTCGGGGAGTTGAATGGGAAAAAAAGAATGAAGCAGGCACAGGAGAGCTGCTTCAGAGCCACCTATTTAGTTGGTTGGTGATGACTGTTTCCACTTTGCAGATCTGTTTCGACTTACAGTCTGGCTCACTGACGACTGATTTTCAGTCAGTTCGTGCTCATTTAGCTACCTACAGAGGTTGACAGTTCATTCATCGAGTTAAAATTGTTAGCTAGCAAGTCGTGACGACTTAGTGTGAAAGATAAATTTGAAATTTTGAATAAGTGTGATAAGCTTTCTAAATGTAGTTAGTGTGATGTTGCAATTAACCCCTCAACGATCGGATAATTTTCAAGAAAACGGTCATAAAAGTGTCTTTTTTTTTATTTAAGAAAATGATATAAAAATATAACAACATGTGCATTTAATTTTTCATTTTCAATACTTTTTAGATTGAAATTTAAAAATTTTTTAAAATTTTGTGAAAAGTCAACAAGCAAGCCCAAGCAAGCGGCAAAAATTTAAGTCTTTTAAACATTAAAAAAGAATTTTATTAATCTTTTGTGCAATATAAGTAAAGAAATTTTTTCTTGTGTGGTAAATTTCAAAGCTTGAGATACAGAGGCCAATGTCACAATCTGGTAAAATAGTACCAAATTTCCTTTCTTCATCTCGGCAATTACATTTAAAATGGACTGGTGCTGCCATCGAGAAATAAAATGTATTCCGGGCAAAATAAATGAATTGGTTTTAATAGTTTCATCACATTAATATTGCACACCCCAGCACGGCAATACCACGGGAGCAAGAAATGGAGGTGGAAATCCCAGCACGGCATTTTCACGGGAGCGAGCGGGAAGGGGTTAAAAATTAGGGATTTCTCAATCTTCACTTTCAAATTCTACTACTCAAACAACAATAAATCTATATTTTAAGACCCTTGTGAAATTTAAAAAATGATGTAAGTTAAAATGTTTTCTGTATTTTGAAACACTAAAAATAAAATATGACTTATCGTAATTTATTTCTTTTCTAGAGTATTTAAACTTTAAAACCTTTTATTTCCTTCAGTGCATGTATACCGGTTTATAAAACCAGACGCTTTATAAAATCAAATGTCCTCAGAACGAATGTGATTTTAAGAGGCAGCAGGCACTGTAATTCTAAAAAATGCTATTCTTTCAATGAAACATTGATTAATTTGCATGTAATGGCCATAACAAAACCTTCTATCTATTTGATATCAATGCCTTATCTTTTAAACATACAGTTAGCCTTTAAAAAATATATACTCTATTTAATGACTTTCAAGTCACCACAAAAAATTGTCAAATAGTATTCTCCTAAAACTACAGCGGAGCATCCGGAACTACGATAATCAAATAGAGAAAGTCGTTAAATAGAGCATCGTTAAACAGAGAACCAACTGCTTTAAAGGGTGCCACTCCTAACAAGCCAAGCTGTTAGGCTTACGAGAGAAACATTCCACTCTTTGCACGACGGGTGCAAAACGTTAATCAGCACCATTTGTTGTAAATTTGTGTACCAAATTTTGTTGGATTCCTTCCATTGCTTTTTGATTTAGAGCACTCACAAAATACTGATATTTTAAAGAAATGGTTAAAATATTCAGCTCCCACTGATAAAAGTAAGTAAATCCATTATTCAAAATCAATATCTCTTCCTATTTACTTTTGGAATAGAAGCAAGCAAAAAGTGATGTTGAATGTGCAAAACAGCCACTTTCTCACTTTTAGGAGTATGCTCGTCAAGCAAGTTGCATTTTCAAGGAGAAAAACAAAAACAAAAATAACTCCACACATTTTTTGAGTTTACTTTCTTTTTGAACTAAAATATGTAGTGCTGCTCAATAAAAATTGAAAAAATTATTTGTAAAAGAATTTAGCAATTGAATCAAACATTACAAATCATCACAGAATAGTAGAATATGTCCAAAATAAGCAACTGATATTTACTAAGGTTTTAAAGCTGTTTTTAAAACGCTTTCATTGCTTGGTAAAATTTCAAACAAAAGTAAATAAATAAGATAATTACTTTTATTAAATCTCCTAATAGTTTATTAGCTTCAGCATAAGATTTTTTTATTTTTTCAAAATGTTCTCCTAAACCTAAACTATAGGCTTGGAACTGAAGGTTAGTGTACTGTCCACCAGGAATTTCATTTTCGTATACATCCGCATTTCCACTTTTCATGGTTACTGTGCATTCAAAGGGTGCATATAGTGTGCGAGTTTGCTCCCAAAAAGCAGAGTATGGTGTAACTTTGTCCAGGGAAATACCTAAAATAATAATGATAATAATAAACAAATTTATTACATAATAAAATAATAATATTGTTAAAAGTCTGGAACAACTTCCAACTTTCTTTGAAATGACGATTCCAATCTTGATTAAAAACAAAATTAATTTATTTACAAATATTTACAATTAAGCAGGTAACAATTGCAAACATCAAGCAATTAATCAACTATCGTTAAAGAGTTTAAACAGTTAGAAAGAGAGAGCAAACTGACTCTCCCCTTTCATTCATATGAGGACCAGTTATTTATAAATCTAGAGAAGTTTGGACAAAATTCGATTTCTTTCTGGATGTTTTGTTTTTATTCCATTTGCAAATCTTACCAGGGGACCATATACGTCATTCGAATGTGAGGGGGTTGTGTATTCATTACAAGAAACTATTTACAGGTTAAGTTCCTACAATAATTAATAGAACAATAGTGAAAATTAATAGAACAAATGCCAAAATTAGCCAGATTACAACAAATTAATCATTAAAACAATTACTAATTACGAAATTTGTAGCAATATTACAGAACGGAATTGGGTAAGACAAAACTATGTTGTCAATGGCTACAAATTGTTGTAGAAAATTTCCAGTAAAATTATATAGTAAAATTCTTTACAAACATTGAAACAAAGTATAAAATACTAAAAACAATCAAAAAACACCACTGGAATAAATGAAACCAACAAAGAATGATTTGAGATTTTCAATAAGTAACATGAAGTAAAATTCTACTCTGGGAAGCATGGATGGTGTAACTTTCAACACACCATGTTTTTCTCACTTCATGACATTTACAAAAATTTCCAGATCATTTAAATGTCCTGTTTTTTGTGTTCTATCACCATCCCAAAACAGCTTTAATATCTTTTAATATTAATTTTTAAAAATCTTCATGAAAGAAAGATAAAGACTGATAAAAATTGAATGCTATTTTTTATGAATGGAGTTGGATTGAATAAACTGATGTAAGTGGATGGATTGAAATTTTCAATTTGGCATAACAAATTTATGTGCATTCAAGTCCTCAACATATAAGAAAAAAATATGAGCATTATTGAAAATAATGGCATAAATAAAGTCATTAACACCCAAGTGGTAGATCATGCTGCAAATAAAAATGAGCAAGTCTTAAAGAAGCAAATGCCAGGGTTCATACTCTATTTGGATGAAAACATTCCATGACTTTTCCAAGACTTTTCCATGACTTCATAAAATTTTTCATGACCTTGTTGCATGGAGTGAATAGTACCATTTAATATCAAATTTGCCAATTTTGGGAAATGAGCATCAGCAAAACTTCTATGTAATGCTACTACCTCATTGAAGCACTTACTCATGATTGAAAAAATATCAGTGTACACCTAAAAAACTAAACTATTGTTATGTCTTCATCATATAATTTTAAGTAAGGTAAAAATACAGTGCAACACAATCCAGAGCAACACAATGATGCTTAAATGTGTAATAATTTTTTTATAAAAGGGCAGAATGATAATAAATGGGAGAAAGGTTAAAAGAGTCATTACTAAGTTTCAATACATTTGCTTCAAAAGTTGCATTTTAGTGTTAAAACAATGCATTTAATCATCCACATAATTCAACAATATTTTGGTTCTTTAAAGTAAATCCATACTTCAGTAAGTTCATGTTTCTAAACTAGATATTTATAAATAATAATATAAAAAAAAACATTCAAACTTCTGATTAAAATCTACTTGTTTACTTATTTGCACATTTTAAAATACATATTAATTAATAGGTTTAGAAATTCTAGAACATAGTGTTTGATTCCTGACATTGAACGTAGCATTGGGTCGCATGGATTAATTTTGAGGGCTGTATGTCCGCCATTACTAATTTAGAGTATTAGAATTCCCCATTCCCATATTTCTATATTCTATTGACTGACTAAAGATCTTTATTTTCCAAAAACTTCAACAAATTAAGATAAATTCAGATAAATTTGATAATAAAGATTTTATGAGTGAAAGAAACGAACTCGGATGCAAATTGAATTGCATTTTTTGAGTGAGTGTGGCAATATAAAGAACGTACAAGTTCGCTAATCTCTTACATAATTAAAAACTGAGCGTATCTATGTATGTCCAAGCTTCTTCTCCCGAATGACAGTGAACTGACCATCGAATCAGGTATCGATGGATTCGTAATCTTCCCGTCTTCATGTTTGGCTATTTAACATAATCCTCTGATAATAATTAGCGGAGATATCAACTAAAAACTCTAAATTATGAAACTTGGATTTCGGCATAAAATCCCTATTTTTCAAAGGCTTTCCTCCATTCAAATTATTATTCAGTGCTTCATCTCAACTTTCCGCAACAATGCTTTTATTAAAATGTATAACGTGAAGAAAATCATTCAGACGAAAGATATGTTGCTATTTTCTTTCTCGAATTTGAAGAAGTAAAATTCTTGATTTTGTTTTAAAGGCTTTTCTTGTAATCAGGGGATTTAATTTTTTTGGTTCAAGCCTGAGTGTTGAAATCGCGTCACTTGACATAACTTTTATTTTCGAGGTGGACCGTGCAAAGCCGGGCAACGCAGCTAGTATAAAATGTAAAAAGTGTTGAAAAGAATGGTAAATTCAAAACGAGTGATGTCTAAAAGCACTTTGAAGAAAAGACGAGCGGCTGCTACAGAAGTGGATGCAATGAGATTTCAAAATTCAGATTTGTTTTTAGGATTGTTCAATTATCCAGTTTTGATAGCTTTTATATGCAATATTGTTAAATCACTCAAGATGTTTAGTTATCTTTTAGAAATTATTACTTTATCTTTGCCCAGGACTCCATGACTTCAGATAATTTTCCATGACTTTGAATAAAAATTTTAATTTTCCATGACTTTTATAACTTTTCCAGGTTTGAAAAATTTGCTTATTTTTTTCCCATGACTTTCCAGGATTTCCATGACTCGTACGAACTCTGAAATGCAATCAGATTTAAAAATTCATACAAAAAATCAGGATGTGCTTATGAACAGTGGCTATAATGAGAAAAACATTTAAGATGTATAATATACAATATATATATATATATATATATATATATATATATATATATATATATATATATATATTAAAGACTGAATGGTTGGCCTTTTAACATTACTTTTTTTAATTTATCCTTCAGGTCATTGTCATGATGAGATGGGGGGAATGGGGGGGGGGTTGAATGGGTTCTAAAATTATAGGCTACAAAATTTGGTACCTAGGATTTGAAATCTAGGTGTTGAATCAAAATTTTCGGTTGCAAAATACACCTTATTTCTAACACTGCTTTTCAACATTAACCTAATTTTATAACTCAAATTGAAAAATTTTGATTCAAAACAGCAGTTCTTTATGGGAACCTTTTACTTCAAAAACAGTTCAGACCCTATAAACTTTAGAAACAGCTTTGTCTTACATATTACATATGCAATATGAATTATATTAACAGCTATTGTCCTACAAATGTGAAAAAACAATTCTAACCAGTATCATAATCAGTGCCTTGAAGGCATGCTACAACTGCTCCCATACTGGGTTGAGACGTCATGCCAGACATAGAATCTACCGCAACATCCACAATGTCAGCCGACGCTTCAGCACATGCTAAAAGACAGGCAACACCAGCTCCAGCTGTATCATGAGTATGAATGTGAATAGGTATGTCTGGATGGCGATCACGAAGTGCTGTTAGTAAAAGTTTAGCAGCTCGAGGCTTCAATAGGCCGGCCATATCCTACATTAAAGTACGATGAAGTAAAGTTAGAATTATTGGTACTACATAAGGTTAAAAATATATATATGTTTTATATGAATTGAAAAATGAAACAAAAGATAACTTTTCATAATTTTTAAAATCCTCAGAAGTTTAAAGATATTTCTAATAATGTAAATACAGTGAAGCACCGTTTATACGTTTATGAAGGGACCGTATGAAAAAGCATATAAATGAAAAAATGTATAATAGGTCTATGCTAATGTGTATCAGACTCTGCAGGGACCAATTCAAAAATTGTGTAATTGATAAAAAAGTATAAAAGAGAAACGTATAAACGGTGCTTCACAGTATATTATATAAAAATTTTCCACAATAGTACAAGCAAAACATATTAATTTCTAATTTACACACATGAAAATTGAATGTATAGGATGCATACTCTTTTCTCAAAGGCAAATAACTTTAGAAAAAAAATTCATGTTACAGGATCAAACAAAGAAACTTCCAAGGGCTTATTTTTACTATAAGTTCTTTAAAAAAATCATTAATAATAGAACCATCAAGTAGTACTAAAAGAGATTTCAAGTGCTTATACCATCAACAATTACATATTCAATTTCTTACATTCAATATACTAAAAAAAGACAAAAATAGTCACTGAATTCTGCAACGGATAAAATCAAATTGCAACATCCATCCTTAAAATAAACTTACTCATGCATTGAATGAGTAATACAATCTTTTTCTCACTCCTACAATTTTTCTTATCATTTCTAATTTTACTAGCATATTATTTATTAGATGGCTATAGTTGTAAACAAAATGTTAGTTTTTGAAATCTATCATACATATTAGTTCTGTAGCCTGTGTTTTTGTCCCCCCCCCCCCGCAGTATCTTCCTTATTTCTTGATCAAATTCAATGATTTACCCCTCATTTTAAAGCTTATTGTGTCAGCTAATTACACAAAATAGACCCACAGTATAAAAAAAAAATTTTCTATCAAAAATCCTGTTTAAAAGCACCGGACTGGGTTTCTCGGTAAAATTACCTTGCGCTGTGACCGACAGAGCCGAATAGCTCAATGGGTAGAGCGTTCGGCTGTTAACAGCTGGACTGGAGTTCTGGTTCTGCCTGGACGTTCTGATGGCACCGTAAAATTAGACCATTATCATGCATTTAACATACAATAAATACCACACGAAGGTAAGAGAATAAATGAGACAGGAATGCTCTCTGCTGTTTTGAAAGCTTGATGCAGAACTCTGTGCAGTAGTACTTATCTAATGCATAATGAAATTGAGAAAAGGTGCTTTAGCAGAAGACTTCTTTCTTTTTTTTGCTTATGTTACTCTTTTGTAAAAATGTGCGAATTACAAGTTTTGAAAAAAAAAAAAAAAATGATGCATTAACAACCCATCATGGTTATTCAATAAGAGAAAATATTATCTCAGAAGAGAATTGCATTACAGATAAAACCAAAAAATGATATTAGAATATACCAGAAATGAGTCCAGATAAAACAGGAATTAAGATTTTTGAAGGGATATATGCTGAAAAATAAATACCACCGAAGAGTCTTATGCAATGAATACATTTTATGAAAAGTCAATTCTTAGCCAAAAAAAAAAAAAAGACTAAAATCTATGGAGTTTTATGTCTATAAGAGATTTTCTACAATTCCTAAATAGAAATTCTTACTTTAATGGCAAGTATGTGAGTTCCAGCTTTTACGAGTTCATCAGCAAGTTTCACATAATATTCAAGATCATATTTAGTGCGATTAGGGTTTGAAACATCACCAGTATATGAAATAGATGCTTCTACAACACCACCTATGATTTAAAAAAAATATTTCAGTAGTAGATTAAATAAAATTTACCAACTTCAACTATAAAAATAGTTCGCTCTCAAAATTTGAAAACATTTCCTTAATTCTTTAGGGATACTTCATTTCATTACACAATTAAGTAATTATTCCTATTCAACTGAATTATTCCTAAAATTTCAACTGAAATTAAGCTCTGCAAAAGTAAAACAAATTCATCATACAATATATTTATAACAAGAGGCAAAAATGTTTTTTTTTTTTAAATACATATACGCCCAAATATATCATATGTGGTGCCTCACCTCCTCACTGAGTGGACTCCTCGTCGAACGGTTTAGAGTTGCCTCATGCAGATTGAAACGGATGACTCGCTCAAAGGAACTGGTTTGGGTCAAAGTTCTAAGTTCCTATGTTTTCTTAACCAGGCGAGTTTCTTCTGATTTTATTAGTAGCATACTTCTCACCAACCTTTGTCTTAAACAATATTCAATTTTTATGCGATCCACATTTTTTACTATTATTGCATATATTTCTTTCTTTTTTTTAGAGTTAGCATGTCTTTTTCAAACATGAGTTTATTTTTTTAATGACACTGAACGTTGGGAACAAGTGTTTCATTTGCTCCTTGCAAACCATTCTGTCTAAAATTGTAGGTCAAGCGTTGATTCATTGAAAGATCTTATTTTTAATACAAAATGAGGATCATCAAACAAAACTCAGGCAAGAAATTGTGATTTAAAAACTTGTTCTATGATAGAAATTGCAAACAGACTTTTCTTGGAGCTCTTGTCTTTACCCATTATTTCAGTAAATATCTTTTTTTTTTTTGGATAGGGAATAATAATTCTTTCATCCCTAACTTTCTAAGTGATTTTGAGCTATGCAATTGTTTTAATAATTGACATTTTAAGTACATTAACACCAGTCAAACATGAAAACAGTAATAGACGAAAAGATTTAGCCAAAAAAAAAAAAAAACTTTTGCACTACTTGAGACACTAATGATGCAAAAATCAATAAATAAATAAAATAAAAAATAAATAAAATCAAAATAAATAAATAAAATAAATAAATAAAATAAACTTTGACACTAAAAAATATTTACCTGCTTGTCCAGCTGCCTCCATTCCCAATAGTAAATTTGGTAAATAATTAAGAGAATCAAATACTCTGAATATATCCATGCCATATTTTTTAGCCATCTCACAGAATCTAAGAAGTGGAATCTTTGTTACATGCAGGTAAAAAAATACAGAAACAATGCAAAAGAATTTGCTAAAACTTATGGAAGTTTAAGCATATACAAGATCAATAACCTATAATGTAAAAGTCATAAAAACTTAAAAAGTGAACAGAATATCAATTTTATTAGAGTTTAAAATAGTGGAAAAGGGGGTATTCTAATGCATTTTAATTTACAGAAAATTCAATAGTTTTGTTTATGCTGTAAAAAACTTTAGCCGCTTTTTTTTTTCAATTGCATGCAGAGATTGAAAACTGGTAACTAAAAAAATACAGCACAATTCTAAATGACTTCCACCCCCTGAATTTGATCAGCAATAGGGACATAAAGAGTGAGGGTGGGGGGTATTAATTTCTATAAAATTGCATTTAATTTCTGTGCAATTGAGACACAAAACATCTCAAAATAACTCAAAAAAAACATATTTTAGTTTGATAGTCAATCACAAAATAATTGCTATTATTGGAAGTACCATTAATCAAAACCATCATCAGTAATTTTCCTCAAAACATGGTTTTTAACAGGAACTGATAATCATTATCTTCTCTCGGGAGCTTGAAATGTAGCAAAAATTAACTGAACAACACAGTCTCCTAACCAATGTGTACTTGTAACAGTAAAAGGGAAGGACAAAATATTTGATTAAGACCCAAACCATAATTAACAGACCTATTTTTATGGTAAAAAATGGTTTTTGGGATTGCATGGTTGGTGAGGATAAATTGCAAATATAATTTTAAAAAATATAATAAAAAATTAATTTCAGAATTCATTTTTAATTTTAAAGACTTCATTTTGATTCAAGCCCCCAAAGTATAATTAAAAATTAATTTCAGAATTCATTTTTAATTTTAAAGACTTCATTTTGATTCAAGCCCCCAAAGTATAATTAAAAATTAATTTCAGAATTCATTTTTAATTTTAAAGACTTCATTTAGATTCAAGCCCCCAAGAAAACATCTTTTGCTATCAGAATGGGAAGGAAATTATTAAATTCAAATATTTTTAATGCTTGAAAAACTTAACTATAAACTAAAATATAAGTTTTTCTTTTCTTTTTCTGCAAAAATATCAAAAACTAAGCGCTAAAATATGAGAAGCAAAAGCACACAACATAATTTAAAGTACAAATCAAAAAGAGAGAGAGAGAAAGAAAGCAAAGAGACAAAATTTTCAAAACATATCAGTCTTTCTCATTTGTACTTTTAATTATGATGTAACATTTGGCTCTTCATGCAAGTTTTAGCTGGATTGTAATAAAAGCTTACTTGAAAACAACATTATCAGGATATGATGTATAACCAACAGCATTAGCTCCTCGCAGCAACATTTGAAATGGAACATTAGGAATAAGATTCCGCATAGCTTGCAATCTCTCCCATGGACATTCATGCAAAAATCTCATTGAAACATCAAATGTAGCACCTAAATATTTCAATCAAGTTTTGTTTTTTTTTTTTTTTTTTTTTTTTTTTTTTTTGATACAGGACATGATTTTAATGACTTAATAATTTACATGTACCAAATATTTCAGACAAGAAAACATCCATAAGTTAGTTAATAATTTCTTTGTACTAAATACAGTGGCATTCTTAGGCTCACCTCCTCAATGGTAAAAAAGAACGTTTAATAGTGTTTATAAACAAGTAGTTTATGGGCAATTCCACAGGTAACTGACTGACATTCACAGAGCAAAACAATAAGTATTTTGAAACATAAACCACAAAATATTAACTTTTAAAAAGATAATTTTCCCCTCACTTATTGTACTTTTTAAGCTGAATTTTATGGTACTATTGAATTTCCAAAACACATATTGGGTGTTTTGTAGTAAGTTACAGTCCAGCTCATGTGATTCCTATTCCGGGCTGATGAGTGCTAAAAAGCACGAAACTGCAGTCCTCCGATGGAATAACTGAGCTGGCGGTGTATTTTAAGTACACATATTGGGTGGTTTTAGAAAAAATGTTAAAAGCTTGGTAACTGACTGACATGAATGGAACCTATGTGAAAAGTAATACTGATTCAATCAGAGATTTTTCTGAAAGTAATAGGAATTTTTATTACATTTAAATCAGGATCAAAGAACAATGAATAAACTTTTGGCCTATGGCATTTGAGTTGGAAAATACTGCTACAATAAAGAATTACAGTAATTATAATTGCTTGGTAAATGACTCACATTTCTGAAATTTTCTAAATATATTAATGCAAATGTTTAAAATTAAGCAGCAAAACAAATAAATAAGTTTACATAAAAGGCAAGCAATGAAAATACATTTGTTAGATTTGATACAGTGGACTCCGGTTAATTGAATCAGTGAAAATTGAATCAACCACTTTAATGAATCAAATTGTCAAAAACTGAACAAAATCCAGCTTTACCGAACTAGCTGCTTTATTGAATCAGCCTCTTCATGGAATAAAAACTGTTTAGAACGAACGGGATTCATATACTCAGCGAGCAGTGTATTGCTAAAATAAAGATTTGCAGTATTTACGACAAGTTGATAATTCACTGACTGATTCGCAATTGACTGATATCACAAACATGAAACACAAAGTATTTAAAAAAAAAAACATTTTCTCCTAGTTTATTGATTTCTTCAAGCTGAATTTAATAGTACAATTAAATTTTTAAAATGCATTTTAGATGATTAAAAAAAATATTAAAAGCATGGTAACTGACTGACATGAATGCAACCTGCGGGAAAAGTAATATAGATTCGATAAAATATTCTCATCTGAAAGAAAAAGGAATTAATAAATTTCAGTTGGGATCAAAGAAAAATGAATAACCTTCCGGCATACAGCATTTGATTTCAAAAAATATTACTAAAATAACAAAATTAGAGCAATTAGAATAGCTTTGTGAGCTAACTGACTGACATTTGTAAATTTCCTATATATTTTAACATAAAATCATAAAAAAATCAGAATTACGCAGCAAAACATGCAAATAAGTGTACACAAAAGCAGAGCTTTCTTTGCCTTTAGGGCTGGACCAGGGGACCCTCAGCTTATGAAGACCCAAAATAATAGACCATATAGAAAATTACTACAAAATATAGTTTTAATATGCTAATTATGACGTTTAAAAGCAAGGGCGATACAAAACGTTATATAAAGATTGATTTTTAACATCAAAATAACAATTTTGTGCTACCTTGTATTTTGTTAAAGTAGTTTACCCCTCAGCCCAGTGGCAAAAAGTTTTGTGGCTGTCTGCGACAAGCTTTTAGAACTTCATAATCTGTCTGCAAAATTTTGAGCGTGGTTTCAATAAAAAAAATAAACTAGTCTTTTTTGAAATAAGGCAGGAGATGCCCCCCCCCCCCAAAGACAATGGCGCACCTCCCTAAATTCTATGAAGCCACCCCCCCAAACTAAGCCCAAAATCTTTCTCAAATCACCTCCTCCTAAAAGTTTCAATGGTGCAATCTGATGACCTCCGCAACCCTGTCCTTGGTGGGCACCTGACATTCACAAACAATTTTTTGCTATTAAACAGGGGTCTGTCCAGGATTTTTTCACATGGTCCATTTCTTTTTGTGAAAAATCAATTCATTTTGTGAAAAAGCAAATAATTTTGCGTGGCGGGGAGTAAAATGAAATTTCAAAATGGGTGTTTGTGTGAAGTTTTATCTTTTTTTCTGTTAATAATATTAATTTACCTTGGAAAAAAAATCAAGCAGTGGTTGAGCATTTAATTCTTTGAAACTGTTAAAAGTCTCAGAATTTCGTTAAAAAAATCTAAATTTCGTGATTTTAATAAAAATAAAAGAAGAATTTATTTGTTTACCTGTTAACGAAACGCACTAAACATCAATAATTTGAAAAATCCGATTCTCAAAGCGGATGCAAAGAGATTGCAATTCTCAAAGTGAAGTCTCCAAGAGTATAAAAGTGGATCATAAAAGAATTAATTTTTTAAAAATTATTTTAGAATTGCATTTTAGTAGCCATAGAGAAGTCAAGACAAACATTACAAGGCCGATCCAGAGGGGCCTGACGGGCCCCCCCCCGAAACCCGAAATGTTTTGTACCATAAAACAGAAGAAGGTTTTTTTTTCTTTTTTTTTTTTTTTTTAAATTCCTTTTGTCAGAAAAGGTAAATTACAATTTTTTTTTATTCTTAATTTTGCTACTATTCAAAATTTATAATATTTTGAAGAAATACAGAAAAAGCAGTTCTAGTTCTCATTAGCTGCAAGGCACACTTGAAATTTAGACCTTTAATTAGGACTTCTTGCTCTCTTTCCCAATTCAATTCAGGGCAGTCCAGGGTCAAGGCAGGCCCTTTGTCAGTTCGGTAGTGACCTGTGCACTTCCTCCTCCAGAGGCGTGCACAGAAATTTTGGGGTTGTCACAAATGCTTTTTTTGGGCCCCCTCCATATTGTTTACCAATATTTCAACCCTAGGTTTAAAAATATTGGGCCCCATTTAAGCTCAGGCCCGGGACAACAGGTGTCCCTTCTCCCCTCTGTGCCCTCCTCCCCCTAAAACTCTTATAAAACTTACACTGTACTGATTTCGAGCCGGGGACTCCCCAAAGGCTGGGCCCCTAGTTTCCGATTAGGCGAGTATCTTGTTACCAAGATGTGCCAAATTCAGCTCCTTGATACATCCTGAGTAAAAAATGCAAAAATCACGATTCTCGCGTTTTTGTAGCATAATTTTCAAGATCATTTTTGTGACTGATATGTTTCTTGTCTTGCATTTATTTAATGCCGAATTCAGTATCATGGAAGTTCTTTTGTTATTGCTTGTTTTTTTTTTCTTACTTCTACTACATACTGTTAATACCTTAAGTATGAGAAAAAAATAACACTTACTCTACTCTCTTTCATTTTCTGCACTACTTGTGATTGAAAAAAAGTAGTTTCTAAAAATATTTCGTTGCATTTATTTTTAACTTAAAACGGGTGTGTCTTACAAAGTTATAATCATTTTGTAAGACTGTGCAATCAACTTCTGAAAAATGTAAATAAAGAGCTTCAAATAATTTCAACTCTTCGAGAGTCTTTGAAACTAATTTAAATTTTTGAAATTCCTTGAAAAGTTCTTCGATTTTGTATCTTATCAAGAAAATAAAGTATGAATTGTCCAAATGGCCAGAATATTACTCTTCTGTTCTTATTTTCTGAATGTTTACACCATTTCTTTTAAACTGTTTTGTACAATTTTCATACTGTAGGGCATTTAATGAAAAAAAAATGGGGGTAGGGAGAGTGATCAAAAACAAACTTCACTAAAAGCCGATATTAGCAGATGGTGGGGTGCTTCTCTTTTCTCTTCTCTCGTTTTTCCTCTCTGTCCATTAAGTTCCATGATTTGTCGAGCAAGCAATTTTTATTTTGTTTGATCTTGATTTGCAAAAGAATGTATAACTTTTAAAAGACTTTGTTTGCCTATTTTTTTTTTCATATTTTTTTAGTCTCAATTACCTAATATAAGGCCTCAAAATACAGATTTTTTTTCAAAACTTTCTCGGGGGAAAAACCCCCGGACCCCCTAAAATTATGGATGTTCTGCATCCGACTTAAAGGGACACTCTCCTGTTATCCTTACCACTACAAGGTGAATAAGAAAAATAAAAAGAAATTAAAATAACAACAGTCCAAACAGTGGAATCATTAAAAATCAAGACAAAAAGTCTTCTATGTTAACATTTTTATGCGTTTGGTGTGTCTATATATACTATATGTGTGTGTGTGTGTGTTAGGGCGATGTGCTAATCCGGGCCCCTCCCGAAAAAAATTTCTGGATATGGCCTTGAAACATTAATATCTGTCGACACAGTTGCGGCAAAACTAAAATTAAACCATCTATTCAGCATTTAAATTTTTGACTCATAAACAAAAACAGAATTTCCTTTTAAAAACTTGAAATGTTGGTTTTAATAGACTTTACATTTATTTGCCTCTACATAAAGCGAAGTTAGCTTGAAAAAAAAAAGAGTAAAAGTTTGATTCTCATATCGGATGCAATCAGATTGCATTTTTCAAAATGAAAGCGTTAAAAGTATAAAAACGGTAAATAAAAAGTTTATTAAAGTAAAATAATTTTAGAATTACCATTTAATAGGTCTGCATGATGAATATTATTACTATCACAGACATATTCACCGAAAATTCGGAGTCGTGAAAAGAAAAAAAAGGGATGAGTAAAGGTTTAACACCAGACACTAAATGGCGATAATTTTAAAGCTGGTAACCCTATTTGAAGCGATCACATTTCAATTTGCTGATAAATGCTTTTTTTTTCAAAGTCATTAGTGGGAAGAAAGTCTTTACACATTTTCATTTAGTGCATTTTCAGAGAACTTTATAACAACACTACTGATAACGATTTAATGAAACAAACAAGCAAAATTATTCACTATGTTATTAGTTATTTATCGCTTGCATCACAGAAATGTGCTGACTTTTTTTTTTGTACAGAGAAATATGCGTTATTCTGATTTCAGATTTGCACAATTTCAAAAAGAGTTTTGTTTTGGTTTATGCCGCAGGCGGGAGAATGGAGAATGATCATGTGTGCGATCATCCGCATCAGCAGTTCATGCAAATAAATGTCTAACAGTACAGTTGCAAACAGCTTTTTTTTTCTTTTTTTTCTCTGCACAGACAACTTTTTTTTTTTTTTTTGTGGACAACTTTTATTTATTTTTTTTAGTGCGAACAGAACTGTCCACTGGGCCCCTCAGTGTACCATAGCTGTAGTATATGAAATGACAAAAACTTTACGCAATTGCAACTCTGCAACACTTGCTTCAATAGTATTTTTTTGTAGCATCTATAAATGTGTTTGACCGAATGTCTAACAGCCTTAAAATTTGTAAATAAAACTCTACGCAAAATGAAAGCCATTAAAATAACATTTTATTTTTCTAATGATAACTTCTTTTCTCCGTATATTTTTTTAATTGCTAGAGGATTTGAAAATCTTTTCTTTTTCTTTAATATTTAAAAATAGATCACATCCTTGTAAAATTATTGAACTGTAAAAAGTAAGCTATTTCTATTTCCTCTACATCATCTTGGCCACTACTCATATGATTGAACAAGTCCTTTTATCAAGAATTTCACTTTAGCCTTTCCCCTATTACCACCTGTCACTCTTGGTACAAAATATTGATGATTACAAAAAACTCCATAGAAATGTTCTTTACTAGCAGTCACTTCCTATATTTCTGAATTTTATTCCACCTTGCAAAAGTTGTGATATTGTAAATTTGTCATTTGGCTGTACTGACTGTAAAATGGTTTCCTCTTTTGTTTTGAATTGATGTATTTTTTGAATATTAGGCAATTATTTTTGAAAATTATTCTCAAGCATTACTAAAGTACGTAAGAATGAATAATATCAATAAAATATAATATTCTTAAAAATTAAGAGAATTGGGTTGTTTGATATCACTTAAAGGGCTGAAAATAAAATAGTTCTGTTTCCAGGAATATTACATTAAACTAGTTGACCCGTGCAGAACTCCGCACCGTGCTTTGAACATTTTCATATGGAATTTAGCTCTTTAAAAATTTCAAACAAAGAACATTATGAAAAAGAATCGAAAAAAGGTTAACGAATTAAAGTAAATGGAAAAAAGTAAACTCAAAAAAGAAGGCATGTAATTTGAAGACATCAGCAACAAAACTTTGTTAAATCCAACGTTGTGATAATGTGGTTATTGCTCACCTTTTGGTTGTAAGTATTTTCAATGCAAAAATATCCTTAAAATTGTGAATGAGTGACTCGTGAAAATGCAGTAATTGTGCATGTGAAAAAACGGGTGTTGGCAAATACAATCCTGCTTATGTGAGCATCTGACGGAAAAAAAAAGAAACATTAATAAGATATTTATTAGCATAGATTTGAACTGGCGCCATTCTGATTAACAGAATGACACTCCAACAAACCAAGAAGTTGTGCCTTAGTTTTGGAATGCTATTCATTGAAGCAATGTGTAATAAAAAACAGCAAAAAAGCTTTTTGCCAAAAAAAAAAAAAGACCATGTGTCTAAGTTTTGTTATTAGCCAGCACGATATCTTTAAAATTATTCGTAAAACATGGAATTTGATTAAGGAATGAGGAAGATCTCGCGTAGCAATTCAAACAAACATTCTAGAGAAATAATAAATCAGATTGAAAATAAGTGTTTTTATTTTTGAAAATTGGTACAATTTCGCAAAGTAGGCTGCTTTAACCGTTAGGGCGTGAATGCCAGCACATGTCTTTCTTTTAATCGAAGATTTAAAATTCAAAACCAAAACCAGTTGAACCGATTCCATTTTTTAAATGTAATTTTTCAAAAGTAGACAAAATGCATCCCCCCCCGGAAGCAGACGAGTAGAAAATGATTTCTTATTAATGAAGTTGGTAATAATTTTAATGTTTTACATTGTATTGGAATAAATAGTTAAAGGTTTACTGGGTTAAACTCGTAATTTCAATTTGGCATAGTATTTTTTCCTTTATACAAAAGGTCGAACACTGCTATGAGAAAAATATACATTTCAGCATACAATGAAAAAGTTTTTTTGCACAAAAAAGATTCCCTTGAGAACTGAATTTTTAAATCTAATACTTTTTTTATGCTTACATTATGCTTAGTGGTCTGAACAGTGTCAAAGCTTTAAAAAAAGTAAGAACACCCTTCGATTAATAGTTAACTTATCTGAATAATAACTGTATCCAGCATAAAGGAGTCGAAATGCCAAGTAGCATTTATGTCGTATTTATTTTATTGTCTTACATGTGCTATCTGTTGTATGTTATGAGTACATGTAATGCGTAATATTAATCTAAATTAGCTATAATGTTGGACAGCCCGGGCAGGACCGAAGTTCAGCTAGTTTATAGCTGAACGCTCTACCAAAAAACTTATCAATTTAACTTAACAACTACGTCCAGTGCTTTTAAGCTTTATTAAAACAGAAAAAAAAAGAAAACAGGTTAATTGTAATTTTTTTCCGCCGAAAGTGACGCAAAAATTAGAAAATTGTATTAAAATGTTGCTTTAAAAAATCTGCATAAGAACTACAGGCTGCATCAAGGTTTTACAACAGCAACTGGCGTTTCCGAAAAATTGATTTCTAGATAGCAAGTCTAATTTTCATCATTAGGCCGATAAGCTTTAAAATGAGGGACGAATTTCTTCAAGAAGTAAGAAAGATTTCGCATACCAATAGAAAAATAATCCACAGAAATAATATATAAAATAAGATATTGAAGAGAAGTGTTTTTATTTTTTAAAATATATACAATTTGTTATCGCTGGCTGCTTGAACCCTTATGGCTTAGATTGCAGCACGTGGTCATCATTTAACAGAATGGTTAAAATACAAAATCATTTGAACTAAGTTTGTTTTTTAAGCATAGCTTTTTGAATGTAGTAAAAATGTGACTATTTGTTTTTTGCCGAAAGAAGAAAAAAATATTTTACCCCAAGGGCGCCCATATGCAAAATTTTAAGGGGGGGGGGCTCAGATATTTTCCCCATGGTTTAGCAGGATATTTCCCCCATAGAAACCTATTGCAGTACACATTAGAGTTATTAAAATTTGACATTTTTAATAGCTTATTCATTAATTGCTGGAGAAGCTTTTACATTTTTGCAAAGAAAAAAGTACTAAAAGCAAAGAAGTTCTAACTTCAAAGGGGTGGCTGGAGCCCCCTCTTGCCTTCCTATATGGGCGCCCTTGTTTTACCCATTAAGTTGTTAGTAATTTTAATGTTTTACTTCGTATTCTAATAAATATTCATAGTTTAACTTAATGAAAAGCGTAATTTCAATTTGTGGTAGAAATTTTTTTAATTGTACAAAGGGTCAAAAACTATCATTAGAAGAATCTACATTTCAGTATATGATTTATTTTTTTTTTTTTTGAACAAAAAACAATTCCATTGTAGTCTGAAATCTTAAACCTGATACTTATATTTTTGTTTACATTATGCTTTAGCTTTCTGACCAGTGCCAAAAGCTTTAAAAACAAAAAAAAAAAAATCTACAATTAAGAATCGATATTGCTACATGTGTATAAAGTTTTCGTAACAGCAAGGAGCGTATCTATCTAATTTATTTTATGGCCTCACTTCTGTTATTTATTGTTTTTATGTATTCATGTAATGAATGATATTTGTCTAATTTTATGATGCAGATCGTCTAGGCTGTGGCCAAACAGTCGTTCTTCTTCTTACCATTCAAACGCTCTGCCGATCGAGCTATTCAACTCTGTCGGTCACAGCGCTAGTTAAACTTAATAATTTAACCGAAAACCTTAGTTTGGTGCTTTAAAAGTTTTTTTTTTTTTTTTTGATAGAAAAGCAATTTTTAGACCATGGGTCTATTTTTTGTCATAAACCTGCACCATAAGCTTTAAAATGAGATATCAAAGAAATCAATCAAGAATTGAGGAAGGTCTCGCGTAGGAACAAAAAACAGGCTACAGAAATAATATTTTTTTTTAAAATTACGCCCACCATCGTTCTTTCAAACATAAGGCGTCTTGCTGTCCAGTATAACAATGAAGTGGCCTCAAAGGGTGTTAGGGCCTGGAAGTCATCACAATTATGAATATCATGAAAAGAGGAGCAACTATAAAGATGCTCCCTTGTCATTGGAGAAGTCCCCTCACAGAGCACACAGAGAGGTGAATCTGCCAGATTGATTTTATGTAAATGGGCCTGTAGATAGTCATGTCCAGTAATGGTTCGGAAAGAGGCAACTCTCAGGGCTCTGGGAAGGAGAGAAAGGCATGTACCCTGTTCATCATCCAGAAGGCAAGGCCAGGGCTTTCCGTCAGCTTTGTTCCTCAGGGCAGAGACTGTAGCATGTTGGATTTTGCTTGCGAGAAGTTGCTTAGCGTTTCTAAGTGGAACCGGGCGAGAAGGTGGATGCAAGGACGCAGCCTCTTTAGCCAAGATGTCCGCTTGTTCATTTCCATAGATGCCACAATGGCCTGGGATCCACTGAAAGACAACCTCTCTTCCGGAACGCAAAAGAGAGTCAATGGATTTTTTAGACTCAAGCTCAAGTTCTGAAGGATATAGATTGTAATCAGTAATGGTCTGGATCGCAGCCTGAGAATCAACAAAGAGAACAATGTTTTGTTCAGCTGGTTCTCCAATAGATCTGATGGCCATAAAAATTGCGTTCATTTCTCCATCGAAGTTATCCGTCCAAGTGTCGAGAGGCTCTTGAAGACTAAAATGTTTGGAGTAGGCACCGGCACCTGCTCTACCAGCTGAAGGAGTGGCCGATCCGTCAGTATAAACCCTAAACCAATCCTGATCAGGGTACCTCTCGTGTATTGTGGCCAAAGCAATGGAGTACATCTCAGTCTGATGAGAATCTGATTTCTTGACAGGCTGTACCAGATCAAACCTAGCTGCAGCATATCTCAGAAGGCCAGTATAAGGAGATGGTCTATAGATGCCAAGTCTGGAGTTGGAGACCTCAAAGGCCTCTGCAAGTCTTTGGCACTCAAAAAGAAAAGAATGTTGAGATTTTAGTCTAGTATGCGGAAGAATGTAATCAGGCCAGAAATACTCTTTTCTCAATAATCTTTCAGCGAGAATAAGGGAAGCCTTAATTCGTCTGTCATCATCATCATCATAGTTGGCTCGACAGCCCAGGGTGGGCCAAGGCCTTCCTTTGGAGAATCTTCCAAGACGTCCTACTTTTTGCCTGGGTTTTCCAATTTTTAACTTTGAGAATATCGAAGTCAGATTCAACAGAATCCAACCATCTCATTTTTGGTCGTCCCCTTCCTCGAATTGTCACAGGTTTTGCAGCAAAAACTTTTTTTACTGGGTTTTCTTCGTTCATTCGAGAGACATGGGCCGCCCAGTTCATTCTCCTAATTTTTATGCTTTTTATTATGTCAGGTTCTCTAAACAATCTGTAAATTTCAAAATTGAATCGTCGTCTCCAGACACCGTTCTCATTGATGCCTCCAAAAATGCTTCTTAAAACCTTTCTCTCAAAAATTGATATCTTGTGCTCTCCGGTTTTAGTCAAAGGCCATGTTTCAGAAGCATAACTTAGAACTGGCCTAATAAGAGTCTTATAAACCAAGATCTTTGTTTTTCTTGAAATCAAAGACGATCTGAAGATGGGGCGTAGTCCAAAAAAGGCCTTGTTTGCCAACGTTATTCGGTTCTGTATTTCTGAGATTGTGTCATTTTTGTTGTTAACACAGGACCCAAGGTACGTAAAACTGCTAACGATTTCAAATGAATGAGTACCAATTTCTAAACATGTGTTCCTGTCATTTGGCGGAATTTTTTGTACAGGCATATACTTGGTCTTGGAGTCGTTTATTTTTAGTCCATTCGACCAGCAGCTATCTCCAAAGATGAAAAAGCCTCTTTCAAGGCTGGTACAGTCCTAGCAACTATATCAATATCATCAGCATAGGCTAAGATCTGAACTGATTTGTAAAAGATGGTGCCCCTAGTGTTGATATTTGAGTCACGAATAGCTTTTTCCAAAGCAATATTAAAAAGAAGGCAAGACAATGAGTCGCCTTGTCGAACACCATTATTAACATTTAAATCCTCAGAGAGGACACCCTTGAATTTTACCTTGCATTTAGTGTTGTTCATAGTGCACATTACAAGTCTAATTAATTTGCTTGGGATCTTGAATTCATACATTGCATCCATTAAATGTTTTCTATCCACACTGTCAAATGCAGACTTAAAGTCAATAAACAAGTGATGAGTGTCAATATTAAACTCAATTGATTTTTCAATAATTTGACGTAGACAGAAAATTTGGTCTACTGTAGATTTTCCACTTCTAAACCCACATTGATAACTACCAATTTCTGAATCCACAAATGGTTTTAGTCTCACAAACAGAATATTGGATAGGATTTTATAGCATGTGGTTAGCAGGCTGATGCCTCTATAGTTGGAGCAGACCATTGGGTCTCCTTTCTTGTGAATAGGGCACAAAATACTAATGTTCCAGTCTGATGGTATATATTCAGAGCTCCAAATATCAATTATTAGTTTATGCAGGTGCTCATATAGCTGAGGACATCCATTTTTTAGCAACTCTGCAGAAATAAGATCATGTCCTGGTGATTTATTATTTTTTAGTTTATTTAAAGCAAATTGAATTTCATCTCTATCTGGGAGGGGGATGACTTCGTTATCATTTAAATCTAGAGAGTCGCGCCGATGGTCTTCCACTGGTTCCTCCGAGTTTAAAAGGTCACCAAAATGTTCCATCCATCTACAAAGTATATCCTGTTTGTTAGCCAGGATTTCACCCTGCTTGTCTCGACACAGAGCAGAACTTGGTTTAAAGTCAGAACGACTACGATTAACCTTTCTATAGAATGCTCTGCATTCATTGATGGTTTTGAGATTATCAATGTCTTTGAGGTTCTCCTCTTCAAAAGTTCTTTTCTTCAACTTGTGAAGCCTTTTTTCCTCTTTCCTAGCTCTTTTATATTCATCTGAGTTATGTCTGGTATTTCTCTGCAACATTATTTTATATGCTTGATTCTTCTTATTTGTGAGTTCAGCACATTCATCGTCATACCAGTCTTTATCCTTCTTGCGTTCAATGATTCCATCTACAGCTTTAGCTGTATGACAAACACTTTCTTTTATTTTTCTCCAGTATTCATCTATGGAGTCGCTATCACTGATTTCCGTTAGATGCTTTTCTAAACATTCAGCATATTCCTTTTTTACTTCAGTGTTCTTAAGTTTCTCACAATCAAACGTTTTTAGGGGCTCAATCCGTTCTTTCTTGGCATTGGAAAGCCTTGCTCTAATACTGGAAATAATTAAATAGTGATCAGAGTCTATATTTGCACCTCTGTATGTTCTAACGTCAATTAGGTCTGTCAGTTAAATTAAAAATTTTTGTCTGTAGCTGCATAGCAGGAATAGGGGTGGACACTGCAGCACCGTGATGAGTCTTAGTGCTTTATTTTGAACGAGGTTGAGTTTTGAAAGTGTGCTGTCAGAGGCAGTAATAAGGACCTCTGAGCCATAATCCAATACAGGCTTAATGTAAGTTGTAAAGGTGGATGTAAGAACGCTTTGAGAAGAATCCCCTTTATTCCAGCAAGACGTTTCAATAGGCAAAGGGGGTCCACCATTCTGTCAGTCACTTGTTCAATGTACTTATTCCAAGTTAGTCTGGTATCAAGAGTTATGCCTAGGTAGGTAGCACAATCAGTCCGAGTTAATGCACTGTTTTTGTACACCAGGTCAACAGTAAATGTTTAGGTACTAAGTGTAAAGAGTTTGAAATTTGTCTTTTCCGGGTTTACTTTGAACTCATTGTCCAGGGTCCAGGTTGTCAGAGCCTCTAAAGCCAAATTTAGTGTTTTCTCCAACATAGAGATGTCAGAGCCAGTGGACCAGATAACAAGATCATCAGCATACAACAGCGACTCAGTCTCTGGAACACTATTTTTAACAAAACTCAAAAGGTCATTTACCATGATGTTAAAAAGGACAGGACTCAAAACTGAGCCCTGAGGGAAGCCCTGCCTCGTTTGACCAAAACCTGAATGAGAGTTACCGTATTTCACAATTAAGAGTCTCTGTGAAAGAAAGTCCCTAATCTATTTAAAAAGATTTCCATGCACTTTCATATGAAGCAGCTTCTTAAGTAGCCTTTTCCTCCAAATACGGTCGAACGCCAATTTAAAATCGACGAACACGGCAAGAGTACTTTGTTTCCTCTGAAAACCATCCTTTATATGTTGCGTAAGTCGAACAATTTGTTCAGTCGTATTATATCCTCATCTGAATCTCACAGAAATAATATATAAGGATACATTTCAGCCATTTTAAAGTTAAACAGGATGTCAGTCAGAAACCAAGAAATTTTTGGTGTTCCGGATGTAAACTTCCAATTCTACTTATTCAGCATTTAAATACTTCTGATGTAGGCAGAAAATATTTCAATTTTTGAAAATTTCCACCAATAATTTTCATGCTGAGGGGAAAAAGTGGATTTTTTATGGCAACTGACTGACATTTATAAACTAATCGAAACACTATACAGATATTTATTGATATAAGCTTCAAGTATAAAACTGTATTATGAGTACAACAAAATACACTAACCTTCTTTCCTTTTAGTTAGAATTTGTTTTAGAAAAAAATTTGATTACAACATGTCAAATTTTCTTTAAAAAATCCGGAAAAGATATAGACATCTGTTACGGCTTACTTTCAATACGAAAAAAATTACAAATTAAAATTTAGTTTGGTACACTTTAAAAATATATATTTCAAGCTTTTAAATGATATACAACACTTATAGTTTTTTTAATATTGAAATTTTGATGCTCAGGTTGACATTTTCATGGAATTGCCCTTATATAACTTTCAGAAACTCATTATTTACGTGGTAGAATGGAAGTTTAAGTTAGCTCATATACATTGAATGGGAAATATAAGTTAGAAATGCATTTTGGGCAAAATTTGTCCCAAACCAGCGGTTCCCAACTTTTTTAGTTGAAACAGACCTCTACTTGATTGTCACTTGTTATTTCATTTTGTTGCCAAGTTTCAATCAAGTTAAAGTGTTATATCTTGCTATCTGACGAGAAATATTTTGTTAACTCAAAGTTGACATAATTAAACCAATAATCAACAGTAAGTTACCACACTAGAGGGATTGAGAAGACCTGTCAAATGTCAATGAAAGAAGCGCCCGATCTTTGTGGAGCATTTCTTGAGTTTCAAAAGGGATTTACTCTCTCTACTAGAATACTTTTTCTGAGTTTAAAGCACATAAAATTGATGTAATGTGATTTTATCAAGTTAAAATACTGGATAATACTACTTTCTTATGCATAATATTAAAATGTTTAAGTTAACTATCTTGAAAAATATATATATATATATATATAATTCATTTTTTAAATTACAAAAGATTGAAAGAATTACAAATCATTTAAAAGAAACCAAAAACAAAATTCAATTAAAAAACATTCTTAACCTCTAAAATAATTATTTCAAACATACCTCCCCAGTTTTCTATGCTGAAGAAATTATTAAAATTATGAGCAACATAAGGTGAGATTTTCAATAAGTCGAAAGATCTGACCCGAGTGGCTAATAAAGACTGATGAGCATCTCGGAATGTAGTATCCATTAAAAGTAAACCTTTGTGATTTCTAATTGCTTTACTAAATGCTTCAGGACCTTCTCTTAATAGGATATCTCTGAAACCTTTAGATGGCTTGAAACCTAAATGGGGAAAAAATAGTTCAGAATGAATTATTGAAAAATACTTCTATTTCAACAGTTCTGAGTACTTTCACCTTAATCGATTTTTTTTCCCTTTTCAGAACAACTTTGCCAAAACATAAGTATGGTAGTGAACAAAGGAAAATATTTGTACACAGTAGAGATTTGTAAAGTTATACATAATACCCCCCTTTTTGCCTTTTGTTTTCATTATTGTTATTTTTTTCAATTCAAAAAGTAAAAATAAAGAAAAATAAAGTAAAATAAAAACACATAAAATTAAAAAAAGAAGTAAGTAAAAATGATAGTTAGCAATCTTCATTTTTTGCTATACAAGATTATGTCTTGGAAACAAAATGTAAGAATCATGTTAATTAGTCGGTGAGGCCAAAGGTGCAAGTGGAATTTGATTCAGCAACCTCATGATTTAAATAGATACTAGCTTTTACCCGCGGCTTCACTCACGTTGATGTAGATTTTTTCAATCGATTCAGGTTAATGGTCAACACAGGCAGGGTTCAAATAATTACTAAAAATGAGTTTGTCCCCAGTTTCGATGACATTTCAAATTTCCTCTTCCCCCCCTTCAATATATCAAAAGGCATGATTAAAACTGAAAATCAGGGGGGGAGGGGTAAATGAAATGTCGTCGAAACTGGGAAGACACCCAAAAAATTACACAATATAAATCAGGAAAACGTAAGTAGTAAATAAGTTAGTAAAGGTGATTCTTAAAAATTCAAATTTGAGTGAGGTCAACTATTCTTAAATAAAGTCAAACATTTCCCTTATAATCCCGATCCCCGTCAAATGGTGTCCAGCGCTACGCCGGCTATCTAAATTATTGCATATGCTTCTTGCCGGAGAAAGAAACGGAGCTCAGGTGACGCATGTCCCCCCTGAATAAATAAGGAGAATTACGCTTAAAATGGAAATTGTCCCAAAGTAGGGTCAACAGTCACTACAAATACTGATTTTCTAATAATGTCCCTTTAGAGTGAGAACATCAAATCTAAAATCCCCATCATAAGGAAATCAACTGTTTCTAAACAACGTCAACGGTCCTGTTTGAAATACCAAAAAGTTCAGAGTAAAAATATACCATTCAAATCAGAGTGAGCACAACAGTTTTTTTTTTTTTTTTTTTAAATTCCTATTTCAATGAGGACAAAGTACAAAAAACTTCACGTTTCGGAAAGAGGAACATTCAAAAAGTTTTTATTAGAATGGTGATAACAGCTTTTTCAAATAACATCGACCTCCCTCTGAAAATCTCCGTCATGATTAACTTCAAAAGTCTTTATCAGTAAAAGGTAAGATAGCATAAAAAACAAATTTAAACAAAAGAACAATATTCTCCATTGTTGCCATTAAAATATGGAAATTAATTCCACAAATCCATCCTAATTCCAATTCCATCCTTAAAAACAGACATACAAAAAAGAAAAATTAAAACTAAACGCTTCACAAAAAATAATTTGCCAATGCGCTATTGTAGTCATCTGGCGAGACTGGAGATAAAAAAATGGATTTGGCGGATTAATTTAAATATTAATAGTAGCTTAAATGTAATTTGAGGGTGTTGTTTTACTAATGTGGTGGATTATTTTTATCTTCAATACCTTATAGTAGTTAATGATTTTTTTACCAAAATTAATTTGGCGGAATTTTTACATTTTAATGCAACTTTTGTAATGGCTGTAGCGCCAAGATTTTTGAACACTCGTCATGACCATGTTATCGTAATACTGCCGTCAATAAGTTCTAAAAAATCATTTAATTTAATTTCCTTTTTATTTTTGCAATTGAAAGCAGCGTTAAAATGTAAGGGTAATAAATTGAAATCCATTATTTATCGCAAAAGGACCACATTACCAAACAATCGCCAGAGGATGGCCAAATTTATCTTGGGAATGTATTTTGATATTTGAGACTTTGCGAATTAAGCGCAATGATTATTTTTTGAGGCATTGATGATTAGTGGCAAAACACTTGGCGAAAATTGCAAACATTTCTAAGAGTATTTGAAATCTTCCTGTCGAAGTTCAGGGTTGGCTGAGTAATACGTAAGGGCCTAGAAGTAAATGGTGTTGATATATATATACGTGTATGTTTTTTTTTTAAGTGTAATATAAACGTAATCTGAAGACCTTCCCTTTAAAACGCTTAAACAATAGGCCTGGTCCGGTCTTTTAAAGAAATTTCCATCTGTAACTATGAATCTGGTGCAAGACAAACTTAGCACCTTTTTTTTTTTTGAAGGTGATTTACATTTTCCAAAACGGTGGCGATTCAATCCAAAATTATATTGCATGCAAGACAATAAATTAATCCTCTTAGGGTAAAAAACAGTTTGTACCAGACCAATGAATTTGTTTTCAGCAAAATATATCGATTTGGCGATAAAATGACAATCTGTCTTGGCGAAAACACTTAGCAATATTCCTCTTTAGATCTCAAGAAAAGCCATTTTTTATAATATGAAATTATTACTTCCTACCTTGGCGGAAATGCGTTGCAATATAAATATCGATACTGGTTTGATGGAAAGTTAACTGTCGTTCAGGAGAAGAAGCTTGGACATACATACATAGATACATACGCTCAGTTTTTATTCATATAAGATCCTTAATTGCACTCCCAAAAACGCTTCTCTTGCCACAAAAAAATCAGCAAAAAAAATTTTTTTTCCATCTTTATCTACTACAAAGTTTTAAGGATTCAAAATCAAGCTACTCAATCTGATAACAAATACATAAAAATTTGAAAATGTTTTGAATTGTAGTGTTGAAAAATAGTTCAAATAATATTAAACCTATACAGAAAACAGAGGACAACTATAAATATTCAATAGAGCAATTAAATTAATTGTTTTTAAAAATTCAGTAATTTTACCTGAAGGCACTTCTGGAACAAAGGGCTCTAAATCAGAAGGTTTTAATTTTGTAGCTAAAGGTGTTGCAGGTCCATTTACCATTACATCCCCAATGTAACGAAGAAGTTTCTGTGCTCTATTTTGAGTAGCTTCAAAATGAAAAAGGAGAGGATTTTCATCAATGAAATTTGTATCAATTGTCCCACCGAGAAATTTTGGATTTTCTAACACATTGAGAAGAAAAGGAATGTTCGTCTAAAAGCAAAAAAATTATATAAGAAATTAAAAATGATTTTACAATTTATAACACCAATAATGTAAATTTTAGACATGGCAATACTGACCATAATTTATGAAACTTTAAGGTGCCCGACTGGCTCAAAATTGCCCTATTTGATAGGATTATTGAAAGTGTACTTATGATTTAGTTTTGTAGCCTGTTTAATAAGATTTTTAAAGCTGTTTCATTTCTTACTCTACGTGAATTACAAATGGAGTTTCAGCTGCATTATTACCAAGTGACAAGCCAAAATCAAATCTGGAAGGTGCCTTCCACATAACTGGAAGTTATAAATTTACTTAATTTTACTCAAAGTGCATTATAAATGTTTTCCACAGAAAGCACTATATAGCTTCACAATGAAGTTGCTTTAAAAAAAATAAGAATTTATTAATGAACAAAAAAAAAAAAAAAAAAAAACATGAAAAACATTCATTTGAGATGGAAGTTTTTAAAAACAATTCATTACAAGAAAGAGAAAACAAAAAGCTTATCTTTCAGACATAAGAATTAAACCCATAGCAAAAACAAACAGGAAGAAAACAAACAAGTACAGTTGGCTCTCTGCTTAACGACGCTCTATTTAACGATTTTCTCTATTTTAGGACGGCTCTTCACAGTCCAAGATGTTCCATTGTAGTTAAAAAAGCATTCTATTTAAGGATGCATTCTACTTAAGGATGATTTTTGCGGTCCCTTGCAAGTCATTTAACAGAGAGTCAACTGTATAAGAAAAAAAGAAACCAAACATTATCAAAATTCAATTGAGAATGTCGTCACCTCAGAGCAACAATAAAACATTTAATCCCAGAAATAACACTAAGATGTCCTGCTATTGCTCTGAGGCGACGATATTAGCTTTCTTAATAAATGACAGAAATGTTTTTTAACAGAGTAAGAATTAATCAAAAAAAAAGAAAAAACTTACTACATTTGTACAGAAGAAAGAAAAAGTACTTTCACAACACTCAAAACCAGAGTTTTCCCCCAAAGGGCATGGACAAGGGCGCATCCAGAGGGGGGCCCACAGGGCCTGTGCCCCCCCCCCCCAGAATGCTAATTTGAACAATTTTCAAAAATACTCTTTTTTAATTTTTTTTATTGGAACGAAGACGAACGCGCCTTTGAGAAAACGAAGTGGTTCCAAAGTAAGCAGGGACGACGAGAGGTCCCATTTAAAACTTCCCCCTCTCTCCTTTTCGGCATTTATTTTTTCTGTAGTTAGGAACTAATCGTTCATAACATTGCTTATTTCTTCTGCTACCGCGGAGTGATCGTTTTCAACATTGCGCTGTCTCAAGTCCTATTTAAGAAGCACAATGATGCAAGAACGCTTAAATGGATTAGCACAGCTTTATCAACAAAGATATAGTTGTACAACCAGATGAAGTTATTGAAGAATTAACCAAGAAACAATGACGGTTAAACTTTGTATTGTAGACAATAAGACAATTTTATAAGTCTACATATGCAATGTGGATATTTAGGACTCAACAAGTGTAAGTGATTTTATTGATTATTTTGTTGTATTTTTAAGAGATTTCATGCCATTTTAACGTGTTCCTTTTTTTTTCTTTCCTTGAATGATCTTAACAATATTAATAGTTTAGAACTTTTGGTGATAAAACTTTGTGTGCATTTTGATTTATTTCATTAATATAGTAAACGAAGTAATAACAAGTATTGATTTCCATTTATTAATTTGAACATCTTACCGCCATACTGTTGTTTCAAGTACTTTAAAGTTTATTCTTAGCGTGATTTCAATTCTGGCATAAGAACAATTAATGTTTTTTGCAACAGCTTTTGAATAAATTGCAAAACTTATACAATTTTAAGGAATTTTACTAAATAATATTATTAATAATAATAATAAATATATATTGATGCAAAGAGAGAGAGAACGCTGATAGAGTGTTGTGAAAAAAAATTGTGCCCCCCCCCCCTAAAAATATTTTCTGGTTGCGCCCCTGGGCCATGGAGATTTTCTCTCACTTTTCAGAGCAAATTGTATCTTGTTTATATGAAATTGATCTACATTGTGTTATTTTCTTCTAGCAAAAACAATGCAGAAACTTTATTAAAGACTTCAAAGCATACATTTCATACTACTACAGGGTCATTCCATGTCAAGTGATCCAAAGTTTTTTCATCACATTTTTGAACTTCTTTGAAATTTGGCTCATCGATTGTACCCTTCAAAGTAATTAAAAGTCCAAATTTTTAGATTTTTATCTCTTTTATTTTTTTATTTATGAGATTTTGATTTTTGGAAAAACCCTCTTTTTTTCATGAATGCTTGAACATAAAATGGACAATAACTCAGCATCAAATATAGATAGAAATATTTAGTAAAGAGCATTTTAAAGTACATTAGTTGCTGTTTGATATGATATGCAGCAGGACTATTTTTGTAAAAATTTTCATTTTTAAAAATTAAAATTTAAATTTCTCAGAAAACATATAATGAATTTTTAAAAAAAAATTCCCAAAAAATTTTGTGTATTTTATCTTTATTTGTACAAAATATCAACTTGAGATCTCAATTCAATCATTTTTATGGAATTTTTGAATAAAATTTGACTTAAGAAATAATGATATTTTCCAGATTCTATTTAGTTAAATATGGGGCTCTCTTACTGGTGATGGTCTAGTCAGGCCCTGATTAATGCACAGGCCACCTACGCCTGGGCCTGGGGCCCCATTTTCCTAAGGGGCCCCATGGGCGTCGCTGGCTTTTCGTTATTGAGGGGGACGATTGATGCAGCAGAACAATCACCAAGGGGTTATACCCTCCCCCCCCCCCCATTTTTTGAAAACGGGAATTTTAATCTAGTGATGTAAAAAGAAACGGGAAGCCTTCCATCTCAAAAATAAAAAAAATGAAAGAATGAATATAAGTAAGAATTAAAGAAATACCTGTGGGCTGAAAAGTAAAAGAAGACAAAACAAAGTTCATTGACACAAATTTTCAGGAAACAGCAAGCACGTGTTTCGGAGTTACAAGAAGCCCTTTTTCTATCTCAAAGAAGGGAGTTTATGGATAGCTCATTTTTATCGGTTGTGTTTGTTCATCAACATGATTTATATATATATTATCTGTAAAATTTTATCAGCATTAAGCTAAAAACGTTTTAACAATAAAAATCGATAAAAACGGATTTTTTGCAAATTTTGTAGGAACAGTATTAATGAAAGAGAGAGTTTTTCTTTTAAAAAAATTAAATCCACTTTTGTTGATAAAAATGATTTTTTGAAAATACTCACAAGCAAAACTTATTATATTTTTTTTTCTTTTTTTTTTTTAAATTGATGTTCCCATTCGGGAACGTTGACGTTCAAAAGGCTAAAAATGCAGTCAAAAATCGTCTCAGATAAGCGAATTCTTAACGTTTCAATAAGATAATTGAAAATAAAAAGTTAGTCTATAAATGATAATCTTATTCCGTTAAAAGCGAAGCAAACAAACATATAGGTGCAATCTTTGCCCCTTTGGATAAAATAGTTGAGTGTATCAAGAAAAAATACTAGATAAAAAGCAATAAAATAATATTTTCATTTTTTACTTTCAAGGGAGAATAGCTTGACTTATTTCACAAGCAGTAGTTTTAAATTTCTAAAAAAATGTCTTACTAGATTACGGACCTCCCCTCACCTGGTATTTTGTAGGGCAAACTACCAGGCATTGCCGTAAAATGCAAAGAAATTCCGAGAGTCGACTGAACATCGAACACAAAATTGAATATCCATTTGATCACTGATCATAAATATATCAAGATAATTGATATAAAAATATCAGTAACTTCAGTGTTAATTTATACCAACGGATTTATTATTTTTGATATATTTTGCAGTATTATATTATAATATTTTTTATTTCTTTCTTTAGCTTTCTTTTTTCGTTTCGCATTTACTTAACAGAGGTTATTTTTACTTATAAAACCGTAAAAATAACCTGAATAGAAAAATGTATTCTTTTAAATCGGTTTTTATCTTTTGAAAGATATGGAAGAACAAATTGACTCATTTCTAGAAGGATAATGGCAAAATAAGCCGCACTATTCAATTTTCAAAGAATTAAAAGTATAATTAACAATGTACATAGGTTCACACATTGACCTATAATACACCCAAAAGCCTTGTCTTTAAAATAACAAATTAAATCAAAACTTTATATCTTTCACTTTTCTTTTATAGTCTTATATCAATGTTCATTTTGTAAATAAATTTTATGATCTTGAGAGAAAATATTTAGATTTTAGATCAAAATTAGATGCACAAGGAAGGGGCATTCTCCTCATATTTAATTTTATAAAAACTAAAAGTTAAAAATTCAGATTTTATTTACGTTTTATAATTCCTTGAATATTTTATAATCCTAGATTATTATTAATAATCTTGATCAATGACTGGGAATGGAGTAAATTTTTATCGCTACATCAATATATTTAAATAAATAAAACTGAAATTTTATACTAATAACAAAAGAGTAAAATATAATTTTAAAATAAATTCCTTAAGGGTTCTAATTGCTGACACATCTGTCCCGGTAGATTTTAAAAACTGGTACGATTTTTTTTATTTTTGGAAATTTCAAAGCTAGAAATATTTCAAGAATGCAATCTTTGACTGATTCATTTTGAAGCAACTAAAGTTGTTTATATAATTATTACCTTTACATAATTTAATGTAACTTATTTATTTCTTGGGAGCTTTCAAGTTAAATAAAATATATTATCAATTATATTGCACAGTTTATGGTTCCAAGGGTTCAGCACACAAACCTTTTAATTAAATATAATTTTCCACAAGATTTTGTTGTATGGTTCAGTTGTGTATAACTTAAAGGACAATAATTTATAAAATTATAACTAAAAATGAATGTTCTCAACATAAATTATTACAGGCCGAAGCGGCCAAGTCACACCTCATGATTCAACCAGGCCGGATGCTTCATTCAATCCCTTCTTTGTAGTGCGATTTTTACTACAGAGAAAAAAAAAACCAAAAGAATTGTGAACTATTTTAAATTTACTATTAATTAGGAATTCCAACCACACTTAAGAGTTTTCAGTATTTATATCAGTAACGTCTTACCTTCAGTAATATACGTATTCATTTAAATGCAAATTTTACTGATGTTTATAACAATGAAATTTTCAAAATTCTTGCTACAAGAAACAAGAAAGGTTTTGAATTTTAAGAACTTAGATTATTAATTTTTAGTGCATTTTTGGTCAATATTCTTGCAAGCCAAAAAATAAACAAAGAATGAAATTAAGATATTTCTTCTATGGTGGAGAGGGGAGAGTAACAAGAATCCTCTCTCCAATTGTCATATATCTTAGAAGTAATGTAATGTATTAGAAAAATATAGATAAAATATTTTATATTGTGAACTGTAAATCAATAGTAAAATACTTTAATTTTCATGTAGTCAAAAATTTATACTATCAATAGCGCAATATCATTATTTTCGTCTGAAGTGTTCTTCTATTAACTTAGCTAGTAGCAAGTTGATGAAAACTATGAAAAATAAAAATGCAATACAGAAAATTTTCTTATAATATTCGCTTTTTCGACAGAGGCTTATTTTACCAGTGAAAAAGAAAGGGAAAAAAATCATTTTAAAATTATTCATTTGAGTGAAAAACTCAAACAGCTCTGTAAACGAATACATTTCAAAACTGTTTTAAGGTTCATGTTTAGGCTAAGAGAAAACATAAGAAAAGAAAAAATATTTGATACCAATTTAAACTCTAGTGTAGATGGCGCTAAAAGAGTCGAGGGACACCCTAAAGGGAACAGAAGTTTGAGAGAAATTTTTCTAATGAGGGTGTCTTCAAATATTTTTTGAGAGAACCTCCAATAGCTGTAACTCGTAATGCCTTTTTGTACGAAAAAAAGAGAGAGAGCAGTACTTACCATAAAAGAATTAAAATGAGCCTTGAAGTTTTGGAAAAATTGAAAATGATGGTTAATTCGAATTACAGAATTTTTTTTGTCCGTAAATTGCTGCTCAAGCAGCTGTGTTTGGATAGAAAATAACATACTTTTTGCAGGGGACAAATTCGACCTTGATCTCAATTCTAAGAAAAAAAATGTTCTTCTAAGACCATGTGATCAAGGGAAGGAAACACGAAACGAACCCCAATAAAGATTTATCACCCCCATCCGAGTAGTCAGAAAGATGGTGGGGGAATTTGAATGGTGGATCGTCGTTTTAATGAGTTTTGTTAGTAGGAGGTGAGGAGTAAAATACAGGAAATAAGAAAAAGTAGAAGGCAAAAAAGGCAAGAAAGTAAACGGACAGCGAACAGTGTGGGAATCAACTGACTTTCAGATGGTTCCTCAAATGTTATAGATAAGGCAGTTTTTGATGGACAAATGTTTTCATTTTCTGTTAGTTTGCTTGGTAGATCAGCAGCTCTATTTTGGTTCAAAATCATTTTTTTTTTTTTTTTTTTTCAGAAATGAGTAAGACCGGAATATTTTGTATGCTCATTTATTATTCTCAAATATTGAGGGGGACTTTTGACGAGTTCAAAATATTGAGGGGGACGTGTGTCCCCTGTCCCCCGTGCCAACGACGCCCGTGAGGAGCCCCATATTTTGTTAAAAAAATGCATGGCATTAAAAAAATCATGTATTTTTATGAAAAAAATTAAAAATCATCTTTTAAATGAATGTTAAACATTATTTTAACATTATTTTACATTGATTTAAAGTGATAGAATAGAGAGGGGGGCCTCCAAAACATTTGTAAGCCTCGGGCCTCACTTTCGGTTAGTCGGGCTCTGGGTCTAGTGAGTAGTAAGTAAACATCACTATGCTTGATATGAGCTGGGATGAACTTGTAGATTGGTAGCCTCCCCCCCCCCCCACCACCACTTTTTATCTTTTTTTTTAAACTGTTTTCAAAATTAAAAAAAAAACCAAAAATAAAAAAAAGCTGGTACGTAAGAGTAATAATCAAAACAAACGCTGCCAAACATCAGAAGTGACTGTTACTCATAAATGGGAGGGGGGGTCACAAACACTAAAATTTGGGAAAACTTTAACATAACAAAAAGAACCAGAGGTATACTCTAGACACGCCGTATGCTATCAAATATTTTTTAGACATATGTATATGATGCATACACATATTGTGTAAAATGGATTGCTGGGAGTATACCCTCAGAAACATTGATTGGAACATCACTGAATAGAACCCCACTCCCCGCACTTGCAGCTTTTTTTTCCGTAAAGTGGGATGGTAGAGTGAGGGGGAGGAGGCAATCTGGAATGAAGCTTAACCCGTTCAGGACGGCAGTCCGCAGAAGATAGCGCTCCCTCAGGACGGCAGCTGTTACACGTGGACTGTGCACATAGGCCGGGGCAATTTCTCCCGCTAAGCCTAATATGAAATTTCGGAAAGTATGCATACATAATAATGGATAAAATGTATACTTTAAGCAGAAATGAAACCATTTTTTAACATACGAAAAAATATATCAAAATTTCAATCATAACAAAAAATTGGATGAAAATAATTGATATTTAACAATAAAAATGCAAAATATATTGTTTTTTACAATAAATAACTAAAAGTACCAAAATTAAACAATATATTTTCTACAAAACAGGAAAAATATTTGCGCTTAATATTATGAAATACTTGAAGAATATTGTAACAATTAATATATTAAAGCCACATGAAAAATTTTAAAGCACAGATAAATGCGCATTGAGCATTTTACACTCATACGTAGTGTTACGTCTTTTATTCTGCTTTGAGCAAATTACACATCTCCCTCCAAGTTCTTTGCCTTCTTTTTTAGCGTACGATTTTCGAAAGTAACTACTGTATGAAGAGCTCCAACAAAAATAATTTATAGTTGTTTCAATGTGACCCAAAAGATCCATAGATGGATCAGTCATAAATTAAGATATTTCCTCCTCGGAAAGATAACGTGTTCACCATGGCTACCAAATGAACATAAAAGTAAAACCCCTTGCTAGAATATCTACCCTCCAATCCCATTATAAATGGAACCAAAACTAGAAAAAGCCACTTCAAAGTGAGTATACGTTTCCCTTCTCACTTGGGAGCACATGTTTATATTTTCTTTCACGAAATCCAATAAATCACAGACACTTGACAGACCCCATTCTGACGTCAGAGAGAGAAATGCTAATGCAGGAGAGGATTCATTTGAGGAACATGGATAAGGAACATGGATAAGTAACGCCATCTAATAGTAAACATTTCCTTCTAAATCCAAAACGCAGAATAGCGTCGTTAGGCCGGCTGCGTACTACTTACCGTAACGCACGGATGCGTTTTTGTAACGCACGGATGCGTTTTTCGTCTCTGAAGAACCACCTAGCGCTGACGCAATGACACATTGTTCGTCCGGAACGGGGTAACAACATGGAAGGTTATGTTTAAAAGAGCAAAGTTTGTTTGATCTATAACTGCTTTTAACGTATGTATAGATAGATCTCATTGCATTACTCTCCGTCACAACAGAAATTAAAAAGAAAACAAGCAATAAAGAAAAGTAAAAACAGCTGTTCTCCAGATGTTGTAGAAAGTTATGTGTGGACAGACATGTGACCTGATGCTTTGATTTATTTGTAGTTTTGTGTGAAAATAATGGAAAAACATTAATACAACATGGGGAAAACACTATTTTGCTATGATCTTGGGGCAAACTATTTCTTTCCTCCTTCCGAAATTGAGGGTTGGGCCTGGGGTAGGGAATGAAATGAATCATAACTTTCTTTATCAGATATTGAATTAATCGAGTACACTTTTGTAAAGTTATGATCTAAAAAGAAACACTTGGTCTGAAAAAAAAAAGAAAACATATGGGGTAAAAATAATTCTCAATTCAATCCCCAGGTAAAGCGTGAACTAGTATAGTGTTAATCGTATGTATGGGTAGGGGGGAGGAAGGGATATACTTCGTCTTGTTTTAAAGAACATTTACCCCATTTAAATAAGTTTACTATTCATTTTGTTTTATTTTATTTTTTTACATTTTGAAAAAAAAAAAAGATTAAAGTGGTGGTGCTGGGGGGGGGGGGGGGCTTACGAATCTGCAAGTTCATGCCAGTTCATTTCAAGCATAGTCATGTTCTCTTACTACCCATTTGACCATCACTAGTAAGAGAATCCCATATTTAACTAAGTATAACCTGAAAAATATCATTTATTTCTTAAGTCAAATTTTATTCAAAAATTCATAAAAATGTGATCCCATTGAGATCCCAACTTGAAATTTTGCACAAATAAAGATTAAATACACAAATTTCTTTGGGAATTAAAAAAAAAATCATTATATGTTTTCTGAGAAATTTAAATTTAAATTTTTAAAAATGAAAATTTTTACAAAATTAGTCATGCTGCATATTATATTAAACAGCAACTAATGTACTTTAAAATGCTTTTTACCAAATCTTTCTATCTATCTATATTTGGTGCTGAGTTATCGTCCATTTTATGTTCAAGCATCCATGAAAAAAGAGGGTTTTTACAAAAATCAAAGTCTAATAAATAAAAAAAAGAGATAAAAATCTAAAAATTTGAACTTTTGATTAACTTGAAGGGTACAATCGATGAGCCAAGTTTCAAAGAAATCCAAAAATGTGAGTAAAAAAAACTCTCAAATTTTGGATCACTTGACATGGAATGACCCTACATAAACTTTATGGACAAGAAAATATTAAATGCTTTTTAATGTAGCTAATAGGGAAGGGATTCTTTTCCTTTACAAGTAGAAAAATAAACACAAGTGCTCTATAAATAATTCTGGAATTTTACTTTCTGTCCCATTAAAAGTAGATTGTTGCTCTTGTTTGTATTAGAAATCAGATAATGTGCTTCAAAATCAATGCAGTACAATTATTCTAAAAGTTGTATAAGTAACACAAGTTTCAAGCTTTAATTTGTACAAATATTTATGCCTTAATTAATGATCATTAACTTTTCCAGTTCATTGCTAATTAAAAAATTTCTTACATTTCAAAGTGCGACTATAAATGAAGGTCATTGAAATGCACTAAGTCACTTTTTACATTTAAACAAAAAACATATTTTTTCTTGAATGGTAATATGAGTCTAAATTTCAGAATATAATTAAAACTGAGAAAAAGAAATGCAATTAAAATTACAAAAAAAAAAATTCTAATTTTGGGCTTCTAGTAAATTGACACTATAAACAACTTTTACTTTTGGTTCCTTTTCCTTTTAGATTTGAAACTTTTGTGAGCAGCGTTTTTCTTTTTTATTAACGGAAATATTTTGATCCCAGGCATGAAACTAGATTATTAAAACCTGCAAGCATTTTAATTAAATTCAAGCATTTGTTTTGTTGAAAGATCTGTAACTTAGTAAAATGGTACTTAATTACAATATGTTTTATGGAATTTCAAACAAACAATTTTCAGTTTTCTTTATCAGTAAAAATAGAATTTCATCACAATAATTTCATAATTTTACTGTTAGTTTAAGACAATGAAACAAACTTTATTATATATTTTAGAACTAAATTTGCAAGAAAATTTAGGAGCAAACTAAACTAAAATATTGCAAATAACTAATCACAAAACTATTTTTTTTTCTCATCTGGCAAATATATCCAAACAGTCTTAATACAAAAAATGAAAAGTAGTAAATAAAATTTTAAAAACAATATATTATTTCATAAGAGCAGCAATTTGCAATTATACTGACGATCTCACCTTTACACCTCTTGCTCTAAATTCTCGTAGAGCTCGATTCATTTTTGATGCAGCTGCTGTTAGATCAGATGCATGAGCTATTACTTTGACCAAAAGAGAATCATAATAAGGTGAAATAACAGCACCAGCAAAGGCAGATGCTCCATCTAATCGAATGCCAAAACCTTCACCACTACGGAAAACCTTAAGTGGAAAAACAGTATCTAAGAGATTTTTACTTTAAACAAATCAAATAAATATGAAATTATGAAAGCAGAGAACTGATTTTAAAAGCATATAGATGACACAAGAGCAACATAAGCCAGATACTATAACTGAATTTACAAGTTTTTTTTTTTTTTTTTTTTTTGTACATTTGCATCATTAGGAGCAAGATCAGACAGTCTAGGAAATGGCAAAGGATGGGAGGGGGGATGCCTATTCTTTTCTCGCCAAAAATTACCCTCATGAAGTATATTGGAAGCTTTGTAACTAATGACAGGTCTTTTGGAGAATGCAATAGAAAGGATGGAGAACAGGTAAGATATCCACTATCTTGCCAATCAGGAACATGCGCAGAAATTTTGGGGCTCATCACCCCCCAAATGACTTTTACACCCCTCCTCCCTAATGTTTACCCCTACGTCCTTACATATATTTCACCCCTCATTTTAAAAATTTCGGGCCCCCTTCAGGCTCGGGCCAACAGGTGCCCCTTCTTCCCCCTGTTCATGCCCCTGATGCCATTGCAAAAGGTAGGGGCTCTTCCCCACACATTAAAAATCTATAGAAAAACGAGATCTCCCTCCCAGCAGCATTATGCAACCAAAAGAGATTTTTAAAAAGTATTTATGGACTGATTTGATGAAAAAAATTGACTTTAATATACCAGAAGAAATAATGAACCTTCAAGGAATGGGGTATCATAGTAAAAGTTCTGTATGCTTTAACACAATGAATGTTCAATATCAGTACTATGTTTCCTGGCCCATAAGATACCTTTCTGAATACAAAATTTGCCATAGCCTGAGTCTTGTGGATCGGTGATATAATTTGTTCAGAGTCAATCTATGGGAAAAAGGATATCTTTTCAACCATGTGACAGCTCATAAAAATCATAAAAAATAATAATTTAAAAGGGTAATGAACAAAATTTTGCTGCTTGAGAAATCACAAATGTGCGATTTTTCAAGCAAAAAATTCCCTTTAAAATTATTACTTTTAAATGAAATACACGACCTGTCACTTGCATTAAAACATGGCAGCCTTTTTGTGGAATGGACCTCTAGATTATGGAATGCAAGCTGGTTTTCCTGAAAAAAATTATAGTAAATGTTTTCCCTTACATCAGGTAAAAAAATACTATATATGTCCAGAAACAGTGTTTTGAATCAGTAGCATGAAAATTGCATATGCAGGCCTCATAGCAAGTGGAAAAAAATATATAGGAGTTTAACAGGAAAAATATAGGAGTTAGATAGCAAAATATATAGGAACGTGGTTGCAAAATATATAGGATTTTAAAAGGAAAAATATAGGAGTTTGATAGAAAAACAATAGGAATTTCAAAAACGTATAGCATCTAGTATGTTTGGAGCCTAAAAAAATATAAAAAACAGAGATCCAGTATCAATACAATTCCAGAATTCATGAAGTCATAGCAATGAAAAGAGTCAAAGAAGTGAGAGCAAATGAATTTTTGTACCCATGGTTACTTATATTAATCCTGTTTGTTTAAGACAACTTTGATTCAACTAAGCAAAATTGTGTGTGCGTTTTTTTTTTTTTTTTAAACGTTGAATTCACCATACAATTTCAGAGAACTTTATTAAATGTTTGGTCAAACATGACATCATAAGAAGTATACCACCAAATTATCCAGGACCGTCGCCATAGGGAGGGTGAGGGGGGTGCTTCACCCTCCCATTGATTTCATCCAGTCGGCAAACTCAGTTCATAAATCGGCATTTTCAATGTTTCGGAATTTCAAAGTTTTAATTGACAGAAATTAAAAAAAAAAGTTATCATATTCATACAAAGTTATACATCTAACCTTTTCATACTTTGCGCAAGAGAAAATAATGAATGGTGTCTCCGTTTACATTCAGTTTTACATTGCTCACACTATGCCGATTGCTTAGTTTGCGACTGCTCATTTTGCCGAGACAATAATGGTCCACTCAGAAAATTCAGCTAGAGTCGGCATTTTTTCTTTTTCAGTTGATTCTGTATTCTAAATCTTTGAGTAAAGTAGTATGTGGTTTGACCATGTGCACGTTTTCACCTTTTATTGAAAAAGGAAAAACCAAAAAACATGTATATTTTGCGTACTGACGACTATTCATCTCAAAGCCCACCTCAAAGACATAATCAATTTGCCGACTGCTAATTGCACAGTATTCTCAATTTACCGACATTTACTTGAACAAAGTATTATTTTGCCGACACTATATCCAGGGACAGCCCCAAACTTAAATTCTTGGGGAAAAATCCTCAATTTTCCGAATGATAAAATACGGATATGCAATTAGTCCAGTCAATAGATACATTTTACCTTGCAAAAAATGGGGTCAAAGATTTTTTTTCTTTTAATTTGTACATATTGGTGCCGACATGGAAAAACCAAGTTATCCAACACGAAAGACCCCGGGAGAACTTTTGGGGGCCGAAAAACCACAAAAATTTATGACTTTTTTTGTTTTTTCCGAAATATCTCCGAAATGGTTCAACTTAGAAAAAAGTATTAAATGTAAAGTTTAAAGAACATTAAATTTCCTACAACTTTCGTATTTACAACTTTTTTGTAGCACAAATAGCAAGCTTGCTATACCTCTTTGAAAATAAGCAGTTTTCCTCCACTCCGAAAAAAAAAACGCTTAGTTTAACGGCAGTTTGAGTTTCTTGCTCCCTCCCTCCCCCCACCGGACGCAGAGTAGCAATTCTGGCTGACAAATTAGTTAACACTAGACTCCAAAAACAGACGATGTATTATGAAACTGAAATACATATATACACATTCATTTAAAGCACATACGACGATGCAATAATAAAAAAAAACCCTTCCCCATTGGTCACGGACTAACATTTCTGGTCTGACAGAGGTAGTCTTCATCAGACTTCAATAACAGATGATATATTGCAGTTTGTAACTGGATTACACAATATATACATTCATTTGAAGCATATAATTCGTACATTCCAGTCTAATTATTGCAAACAAACATGCGATTTTTAAATATTAATGTGAAGGAATGAATATTAGGCAGCTAATAAGTAAACCATCAACACAATCATACATCCTATGCTGATACAATAATAATAATAAACCCTCCCCCACCGCTCACGAACTAATATTTCTGGTCTGACAGAGGTAGTGTTCATCAGACTCGAAATAACATATGATTTATATTGCAGTTTGTAATTGAAATACATAATCTTCACATTCATTTAAAGCACATAATTCGTACCATCTATTCTATTACAAGTAAAAATGCGATATTTGAATATAAATGTGAATGAATAAATATTAGTGTGCTAATAAGCAAACAATAGACATAATAATGCATAAATGAAGGTACAATAATAATACGTAATAAACACTTTGAAAAAATTCTGCAGAAACTGACTTTTTGAGGCATGAAAAACCCAAAAGAATTACCTTTCAAAATGAAAATCCAACTGTAGAAGCTTAATACATACATCTAAATTACAGGGGGTTTCATTCGACCTTAAACCCTTAAAGCAAATAGAGAAAGGACAACAAAATACATTGTTTATCTTTTTCGAAGCCATTTTGAAGGCCCAGGTTCTCTCGGTTCAGAATCTGTAGGGGATAGAAAGAAGCTGTAGTCCTTTAATTGTTAATCTTCTTGTTGGAATAATTCCAAAAGCTCCTGGAACAAATCATCTTCTTCAGCAGTCTCATCCAAAGATGAAATTTCTGCAACATTTTCGCAATTTGTGCTGATGCAGTGTTTGCAAAACATGCCTTGCGACAAGAACAGACTGCAGTACAATTTTTCTTGTAGGTACAAGAAACAATCTTCAAAAGAGTCTGAGGAGCTGTATCTCTTTTCGTGTCAACAGGCATTAGACCTTGGGTTCTGCGTTCCCAACCCCATTTCTCTAGATCAATTATGTTGCCCAACCAACTTTGAATTTGGTGGTAGCACTGATATGAGTGATAACGTCCAACATCGCACGTTGGAGGTAGCCCTGCAAGATTCTTTTTTATAAAAAGACTAGCATTCCCGTACCCGGCATTGCTCGGGTAATGGAATTAGCAGGGGTTAACAGTGCTTGGTGCACCTAGTTTCGAAAATCCCCTATAATAATTACTTATTACCTATAATTTTTTCTAATTTTGGGAGGATCCTGGGGCTCCTGGACTCTTTATATATATGCCATTGTCCTTAACTGATCTTTAACTGTTATTAACAATTCTTTTAAAGTATTGATTATCTTTGCAAACACAGGCCATCCACATTTTATTGTTATACCTACGTATAGGTAATAGGTATGCAAGAACTTCTTTGTATACAACATTTTTAGTTTTTTTTCTGGTGCTAAAATTATTAAGCTGCTTGATGAACTGACTTTGGAGCAAGCTACATAAAATTGGCCATGTGAAAAATAGTCTTCTCTTAAATCGATCCCTGCTACTTTTAATGTCTGTCCTTGTGACTTATTAACGGTTATTGCAAAGCAAACTTTTACAGGAAACTGCACTCTTATAAATTCAAAAGGATAGTCCGCCTGTGGTGATGTTCTTAAAAACTTCGTTTTTAGTTTTGAAAAAATAAAAGTAAAAGACAGAAACATTATTATTTGACTTGAGAAAAGCCTCGAAGAATCACGTGAGAAACAAAAACAATATCAAATTTAAAATTCTCTATCGACCAAAAGTTGAGATGAAGTACTGAATAATGATTTGAATGGAGGAAAGCCTCTGAAAATAAGGGATTTAAATTTCAATGACAGGTTTTAATTAATTTCTCCTGAACTAATTGATATTTCGAAAAATCCTTTCTTAGTGGATACTTTCGTTATCATGTGGACATGTGTGCCAAATTTCAAGTCTGAGGCTTCAGCGGTATTGGCTGTGCGTTGATATATATATATATATATATGTTATCTCAGGACATTGATTTTTATATATTAAGATTAAATCGCAAAGTATCCAAAGATAGATTCAAATACTTTACTTCACCTGTGTATAATGTTTTTCAAAATGTCTTCTCCAGCTGCGGCTACGGCATCATGATGACCGATTGGGTCCATATACTTCAATTGCTTCCTTAATTTCGGGAGTTTTTTCTGACTATGTTGCACAACTTAATTTTGTCTTGGCCAAAGATTGCCAATGTCGTATCACACCCACTAAACGCATAGATGAAAATAATATTTCTGGGGATAAACTTAAAGGATCTAGTGGGGAAAAAAACAAATCACAAATATTCCCTCTTCTAGGTTTTAAAAAGAAAAAGTTGTTGAAAGGCTGTCCAAAAGCTGTCATCAGCACCAACAGATCTATATCCTCTCGCCAACTGTAACAAACTTTTCAATTTCCTTCGCCTTTGAAAGAGTAGTAAGTAAGTCAGCATCTTCTTGAGTCTGCCTGACTTCAATGCCATACTCTTGAAAATATGTCTCAAAGAAGTTGGATAAGACGATTCTTGTTGTTATAATTTGCCAGAAATCTTTCTTGAGGAATTTAGTTGACATGTTAGGTTCAACCATTACTTCAAGGGAAGAGATTGATTGCTCATTGATATAGCATTTGTGACAGGCAGTGTGAATTGTCACTTCTTTTAAGTACTTCAAAAAACGCTGACGTTCTACATTTTGACGTTTTGTGCTGCGTATTTGAAAATTTTCTATTCCCTTCTCCTTCACAATCTTTATTTTGCATTCATTGAAACTGATTTCGCAAATTTAAAAAAAAAAAATGTAATACAGAACACACAGATTGATAGAACATACTCTCGCTCGAACTCAGAAGTGACCAACATGCGTAGCTATTGAGTCGATGCATTGCATTTGGAAAAAAAAAAGGGGGGGGGGGGGGTAGAATGGGGGTGTTTTCTTTAAGTTAAAGGGAATGAAGGCATTTACCCTCAGCTGCAAAAGACAAATCATTTCCAATGTCAGACTGCCGCCGTTTCTCCTTTTTTTCTCCATTACCGATGCGCCTTCACGCACTTCGCTGAGGGGTTCAGAAAAAGAGTGACTTTCAAGAAGTTGTAACTCGCTTGCTTTTCAAGCTACAAAAATGTTGTAATGACAAAAGTTGAAGGAAATTCAATCCTCTTTAACATTTGCATTGGAAGTTTTTTTGTAATTTTAACCGTTTTTGATATATTTTGAAAATACCACAAAAAGTCACAAATTTTTGGGGGGTTTTGGCCCCCAAAACTTCTCTCGAGGTCTTTCGTGTTGGATAACTTGGTTTTTTCATATTGGCACTCGTACATACAAATTAGAAGAAAAAAAATCTTTGACCCCATTTTTTGTAAGGCAAGCCCGTTTTTTTCTACCTATTGACTGGACTAAATGCACACATGAGAAGGGACATTCGGGAATTTTAAAAAATGCAATAATGTCTTAAAACTTGCCGAATAATCAGACAAATTTGGCCGAATAAGGACTTTTATGGAGGCCACTGGGACCTCCCAATGGGCGCCGCCTTCCTGTACTCAGTCGGCAATTTCAGCTACAATCAGCAATTTTTACTTTTAGAGTGAATTCAAAGTTCACTATATCTTTGATAAAAGTTAAATGAAAGTGCATTTGGATAAATGGAAGTGCACTTTTACATTTTCTCATTTTAACAAATTTACAATGCAAATAATGAGTTCTAATGAGTGTTTATATTGTAAATTTTAAAAAGATAATTCAATCTTAAAATATTATTTAGAAATATCTGCGAAGCTGTATCACACATTAAGATTACCTGTGAGCAGCCGAGATGTAAGATTCAAATATTTTTTTCAAAAATAGTTATTCAATAAACTGTATAGAAACCCACGGAAAGCCTCAGTTTAAAAACACAACTACATTAAGAAACATGATAGCTTTGGACAGTGCACAGTGGACACATTTATAAAATTGAATCATCAATAAAAAAATTCACAGCAAAGTGGAGAAATGCATAGGGTGCCGAAGTGATAAAAAAAATTAAAATAGAGAGAAGGATTTTATTACAACACAAAGTCCCATTGGTATGTATTTTTAAGTGTTTTATTTTGAAACGAACTTCTGAATACACATTCAGCACCGTTTCCCCTTTTTCTAGGCTTATGGGTAATAAAAACCGAAATAGTATTCTACTCGCAGGGGTTATGCCTATTTGTCGACCACACAAGTTTATTGTGTAACTAAAGCAAGACATTTGTCCGTCAATTGTAACACTCAGAAATGCCGTCGTGGAGACGGCGTGGCGTAATCGCATGTAGGGGTGACATTAGAAACGTCAGACCTTCAGGGGTCTTTTCTGTTAAAAACCTTTCTCTGGAATCTGGAACTAGGAGCTCGAGGGAAAATTAGAGAAGAGTTGGATCAACTGTTGTTGTGTGCTTAGGACGGTCTGTCCGGCCCCTGCTGTGCCTGCAGAAGGAAAAGAAGGTTATTGGCGTTGGAGCCTTGAAGAGATACAAGTGCATTGAGTTTGTCCGGCTCCCGAGTTTGGCAGAAGATTTGAGTGACTATCCTGCATAGCTATTTTATTCATTATGAATTTCAAAAGAAAAAAAAAGACTAGTTAAAGTTTTTGAATTTTATTCTCATGATGAATGAACAATAATTCTCATTGTGGCAAGTAAGGAAAAATCTGAAAAAGCATTTTACTTGAATTTGAGGGGGAAAAAAAAAGCTTATTGAAATGCAGCAGAAAAGGTATGATTATTTTAACTAATATTTTCAAAGAATTATTTTAATCTTTCCCCATTTACATAAATATATATATATATATATATATATATATATATATATATATATATATATCTTCCGTTAAATATTGAAAAATAAGAGTTCTAAGTAAGTTGCTGGGATGAAAAAATTTTTGTGAAAAGTTTCAAAAAAGAAAAGAAAAAGAAGGGGGGGGGGGGCAAATGAATGTTTTTTTTTTTAGCTCTAAAATTTCAGAAGAAAATGCAATTTAAAAATATTATTTAGGAACATTCAAACATGTACAACATCATTAAAATTACCATTTACCAAACCAAAGACAGCTGAAATACGTTTCAAACATTTTTTCAACCAATAGAGAAAAAGAATAGCCAGAGCGTTATAGAATTGCATAACAAGTTTCAATTTAAAAAAAAAAAAACGGATAGGTAAATAAACATGATAGCTTCCTAGGGCACACCCGTGCAAAAATAAGGTAACTATGTTTCAAATAGAGGAAAAGATTCAAAATCTTGTCTAGAAAAGTCACACCAGTAACTCTAATGAGTGTTTAAAAAATGAGTTATAAAAAATTAAAGTAAAATGAAAGTTATCAAGAGATTCAGGATTTCTGATATTTAAAAAAAGTAACGAAAGGTATCTTATTAGGTATCTCTAAAAAATACCACCTGTATTCAAAATTTTAAACGTTTAACCCTACCTCAAGTTAAAATATAAAAGCTTTAAATTATCTTAGTCTGTAAGTTCAAAATGTTAACAGATTGTTTTAAGGTTGAATAATTTTGTACTTTAAACAATTAAAAACATTAGAGTGAAAATTAAAAATTTGGTCGTGAAAAACTAAAACAGCTAAAATGTTTTTTAAAAAGAAAGTCTGGAGGAGAATCTCCTACCTTTTTTTCTTTTAATAAATAAAATGATTTAGGGAAGTAGCTTAGGAGGGAGGACGGAGGAATCGCAGAACCTAACCATTTCCTTTTATCTTATGGTAATGAAATGTAATCTAAGTTGCGTTTTTAGAAACTTACTGCAGGAGGGTCCTATGAAATCAACGAAGATCGTCTGAAACTTCGTTCTTTGGCATTCAATTTCAGAAAGAGGTCGAAAGAGAGAGCTTCTGAACCTCGTTTACCACAAATGGCCTACAATGGCACTTTAAAGATCTCAATTTTCAAAAAAATTTCGATCGAAATCACTTCGTATCACCTTCTCCTAACATCACCAATAGTCGTTTAACGTTTAAAACTATATGTTTAGAACTACAATTCAAATAACGCTTGGGGAAACACTAGCCGATACTCCTTTCTTAAATCGTGTGGTGTAGCAAAGATTTTATTTCGGAAGAGGCCCAGGTTCTTAGGTTCTTACCTCAAGGAGATTATCACATTAATTATTTTTCATTGAATTGCTAAATTGATTTCATTATAGATAATGCTAATTATTTATATCTGCTAATTATTAATTAATAGTTGTTTAAAACACCAATACACTTCTATTTGTTAAGTCTGGGTAAATAGTGATAAATAACCTCAAAACTTATGCATGAGTTATATTCTTAACTGGAGGATAGAAATGCTGACATGTTTTCTCCTTCAGTATTTCTGAATATGGTGTTTGGGAGCTGACCTGCTAAGAACATTGTAAACGCTATGGTTTGCTAAGTTGGATGAGGGGGAGGAGTGGAAGGTCTTACCTAAAAATGTTTAAAATTTAAGACCCGAAAACCATTTTTGAAAACATTACGGAACTGCTTGGGAATCGGGGGCTCGCCCCCGAAAATCTTCCGAAATTAAAAGCCGAAAAACAAGGTTATAGGCTCTCTTAGAAGCGTCATGCCCTCGGCCCTTTCTCCCTGGGCGCTGGGCTCCTCCCCTGGCTACGCAGCTACCCAAATCCATCAAAGTTGTCTAGAGAATTTTTTTTTCAAGACTTAAGTCCTTAAAATTTTTCCGGGGGGCAGCCCCCAAACATCATTGCAGATCGCGTAAAAATACATTTTTCGAACATCATTCGCAGAAAATTTCCGGGGAGAGTCTATGAAATCCACTCTTTTCCCACAACACTAAAAAATGTCATTCCCCTCTCCTTTCCTTAATATCACCAATAGTGGTCTATGATTGCCTTTCTGGAACTTTAATTTCACGAAATCGCCTAGGGAGTCCCTGAGCCCCAGTGGAACCAAACATGACTTACTATCACCTGTTTAAGTCTTCAGTTTCGAAAAATTTCCTGAGCCTAAACTCCCCCAAACATCGTCAAAGACTGTCTAAAGTTTCATTTTTAGAATCTTCAGGGGCAGAAATCTCCGAACACCACTTTTTCTAGCTTAACATTACTAGCATGATATAACTCATTTTGCAAACTATTTCTCCCACACAAAGCAATTTCTCTGATTTGTATACTTAAAATCCCTATTTGTGCGCCATGGAAATGTTCAATCGGAATCAATGTACTCAGAGATAGCAAAACGAATGATTACCATGAGGGTCCCCCCTCCCCCCCAAAAAATTGTGTACAACATAATTAATTCACCATTATATTACAAAACTTTTTGAGTAGAAAATGTTCTTATGTGTTAAATTTTATATGGATAAAGTACATTTTCTTTTTCTTTTTTTCGAATTTTCCCAGAATGTCTCCTCCAAAATTCCTTGTAATTCCTCACTGTTGTTTTCTCTAGCTAATCTGCCACTGTCCACTGGACATCTGTAAATACCTACCCTGAGTGCCAGATTTAAGGGGAGGAGGAGACGGGGGTTGCCAAGGGCGGCGACTTTTAGGAAGCGGCAAAATCACACTATTTTTATTTTTTTTTCGTTGAAACTCAATTTTAAAACTTGAAAGATGGATAAAGGCGGCAGTTTCGATATTTGCCCCGCCTCGGAAAAAAAATGTAGATCCATCACTGCCTACCCTTTCCCCAAAAGTATCCTTAAATAGCCTAAAACTGTGTTTTTAAAACTTTAATTTCGAAAAACCTTCGGGCAGGGCCCCCAAACCCCCTATCCTTTCCTTCGCGTCAATAAAGATGGCATAAAATCTTTGTTTTTAGAAATTTCTAAGGAAGAACTCCCGAAAACCACCTTTTCTAGAAAAAAGCATATTGACCCCAGCGAAAAAAAGATGAGAATGAATCCACGGTCCTCTTGCTTCTTATATAAACCAAAGCCTAAAATCATGTTTTTAGTATGCCAATTTCAGAAATTTTTCGGAGGACAGCAGTCTATCTTGCCTTTAATCGAAATTAATGCATCCCCTTAGTAGCACTGAAGCACGTCTACAATTGCATGTTCCAGACTGCAATATGTAACGAATTCTGGTCAGAGACCCTGAATTTATATATATATATATATATGTGTGTGTGTGTGTGTGTACGTATATATAATGTGTGTACGTATGTATCTGTCGGGTCGGCAAAATGTTAGGAGTCAGTCGGCAAAATCAGTTTCAACACCCCCCCCCCCAAACGAATGTACCTGGCGGCGGCCCTGAAATTATCTATTCTCTGATTATTTAAAGAATTTTTTCCCAAAACAGCATGAAAAAGCAATTATAAAATTCAGATTTTAGCTTACGTACTTTGGAAAATACATCTCTTATTGATTGCTAAAAAGGTAATAATTATTTGGACACTCTTTTTTCAATGTCATAAATCTACCCATAGTCCTCGGTATTGGTACCTCATTGCTTCAATGATAACACTAACGATGAAAAGTTGAAAAGTCCATTCAACTCCATGTTTCTTTCGTCTCGCTGGTTTTGTTCGACATATCAGGAGAAAATCTTTACAAAAAGTGTGCAATACTCTGCTTCCCCATCGTTTCATTATTTACAGAAAAATAAACTAATTTTTCTAAATGAAGGCAAAGAAAAAAAGACTGCTCTAATGCAGGACGTTTTTGGGAAATGGTCAGTCTCATAGGCTTGATTCATTTAAGCGGCAAGTTTGATTCAAATTCTGCAATTTTTTAATGTTAAAACTGGATTTCATTTCACTTTTGAGGAATTGATTCATTAAAATGACTGATTCAATTACCCGGCGCTCACTGTAGCGGCATTATCTATAACTTACAGTTAATGTGTGTATTTATATTCACACACATGAATAAAGGGTGAATTTTACCTAATCTGATAAACGAAAGGTGGTGTTAGAGAGCCTAAGTGGAGCATAGATCCATCTATTATCCTCTCCAATTTGTAACCGTAACGTAGTAGATAGAAAAAAAAATGAGTCAAAAAAAAAATTCTGAGAAGAACGAATTCTGAAATCTTCGGAAAATCTATATAGAAAATAAATACACATTTGAAAAAAGCAGACAAAATCCTATAAAATGACACTTTTTCACTGAGATAGTAAGAAAAGGAATTAATTGAAAACAAGTTTAAAGTTGAAAGTAAATCAAACTTCCTTGGTAAAACCATCTATTTTGTATATTTCATAAAAATAATCAAACAGAAGTTTAGTACAAATGCCAACATTAAAGATGTAAGAATGCACAGTGCAAGGGGGAAAGAAGAAAAATTGATCAAAAGTTTTTGTATTTTTGGCAAGAATTTAACATCTGATGAAAATATAGGAGTTAGTGAGAGAATATAGGAAATATAGGAGAATATCTGACAAATTTGAAAATATAGGAAATATAGGAGATATAGGACTATGAGCCCTGCATATGATTTTAGAAGTAGTGAAAGTGATGAGATTATAATTTTTGGGATTCTATACCGAATAAATATTTAAAATATTAATATACTTTTTAATGAAACGGTTCCAAGGTTGTTGCATGAAGTGTTAAAAACCCTAAAACCTAAGTAAAATGATGACCAAAGAGTACATATAATGAAATGCTGAATTAAAAAATAAATTACAACCAACCTCTATGCGACCAGTGTCAGGCTGAAAATTTTTTGCAGGATCTTCAGTTGTTACACGACATTGTAGTGCACAGCCCTTTATATGAATATGATCTTGAATCATTTTTAGCTCTGGTAAACTGTATCCTTCACTTAAACGTATCTGAGATTGAACCAAATCAATCCTGAAAATCACAAGTTACAAATCACGTTATAAATAAACCAAAAATTTTAAAATAACAAAATATGAAATATTAGTATTAATGTTTGAGGGGGTCACAGTACCTTTCAAACATTTTTTTTAAATTTAAGTAAATTTTATTTTTTGTTGAAACCATAACATGCTTACTTATTTTGTAATCAATAATTTATTTTAAAAATTTAAAAATATTGTATACTTTTTTTAAAAAATTCAAAAAATTTTCAATTTTTTAAAATCTTTAAGGTTTTTTTGTTTTCAAACTAATATAAAAAAGCTTTTTGCTAAACGAGCACAATCACCATCTCTAAAAATCTGGGCATTCATTTGCTCTTGTGTTTATTAGAAAATTTTCTGTGATTAATTATGTAAAAAATCGTAATATTTTTCAAAAAAATTTGGTTTTTAAAGATATAGCGAGCACAGGGGCAGCAAATAGGGCGATCAAGAGGGGGCGGTCGCACCCCCAAATTTTTTGAGCAGAATGATAGAAAATGGGTGAATTCAATTTATGCAAGTCGGAAATCAATGTTCATTAAAGGAAATCTCGCTGATTCTCAGCAACTATTTGATGAAACTCGACACATTCTCAGACTAGAAAGTGTTTTTCATTATTTAGATGATGACTTAGAAATTCATGAAATATTTTCGGCTTTTTCAGAACATAGAAAACTGATAGAGAACCATGGTTAATTTTAACTAAAGAAGACATTGCCTCATATAGGCTAAGTATTTCACACTTGTATGCCTGTCCAGTGTAACGATGGTATGTCCAATATGAGAGGCTCGTGAAAAGTGGTGTGGCAGCATGGTTTTCACAAGAAATTCGAGCCTTGATATTTTACATTCACATTTACGCTCATTTTTTAAGTGTATATTTATTTAATGAGTGTTCATCGCTTTCTTCTGCTAGAAACGCATTTCAGCTGCTCAATACATTATAATGCTTTCATAGAAACTTCTTAAAAATGCATGCGATTATTGAATAAAAAAAGACATATCAACCAATTACCTTTTATGGGGCTCTATAATTATGCAATCGCGGAGTAACACAAGATAATCTTCATGAGTTAAAAGATAAAAACCACTTCTCTATAACTTCAAAGCAGTGATTTGATGACTGGAAGAATTATTGCAAAACGATTCTTTCAATGGTGAAAAAGTTCATGCCCTTCAGCATGAATGACTTCGTTTGAATTTTTATCCAATTTGTTTGCATCGGGAAAAGGTTTTTGTAAAATGCTTTACTCTATCAAAATCTATATCTTTAATCCGCTACTCGACTATTCAAATCACAGTTCAATCTACAATTGAAACTGAAAAAAGATTTTTTATAGATGTATATTTCAATCAATCGTGAAAATTTTCAAAAGAAACCTTCCTCCGAGCCAATTTTAAAGAGGCGCAAAAAAAAAAAAAAAAAAATCCACATGATGATGTGAAGTCAAACATTGATTTTTGAATATTTTGTATGAAGTAATAGATTCAGTTTCGAATGAAATTAACACAAGATTTGATGATAATTATTTTTCCGTATGATTGGCTGGGATTATGGTTATTTGGATTGAATTTTGAAAACGAAAAATAAAATGTTTCAACTGTGAGTAAAATTTTTAGCATGAGGCAAGAAAAATTACAAGCAATATACCGACAGAATGGTTTTCACATCCAGAGACTGCAGTTTCGTCCTTGTTACGGACTCATCAGTCTGGAATAGTGAATAACAGAGCTGGAGGCAGATGATATCTCATTGAAGCTGGAGAGCGCTGACATGACTAAATTATTCAATGATGAAAAGTTTAAGCCGCTCACAGTTTTTGAAGTAGCCTGGATGGTTTTGAAGAGTAAGATATAAAAAGTGTTTTCATACATAACTTTGTGTTACTTCAATTATTTTTTAACTCTTAGAATCAGCTCCGCTAGTAAAGAAAGATTTTTTTATGTCTCAGAAGGTTTGAGAAATATTTTCGAAGCACAAAGGCGGAAAAAAAAAAAACTTTTCCATTTAGCTGAACTGGCAAAACAGCACGACATTGGGCACCGATAGATTAATGACATGATTCCCTGCTCTTGCGAATGCCAAAAATCATGCATTATAACTTTTCCAAAAGGTATAAAAACTTTAGTAGCGAGATGTTTTGTATGATAACTTTCTAGTCAATGAATCAAAATTTTAATTGTTTCTAAACACTAATTTTATTCATGCTAAACCGATTTTATGATGACTTCTTGTTAGCTAATGTGTGTTTGGTTTCGCTTTGGGGTTATACATATTTAAGAAACTCGACCCCCCAGATGAAATGGTGAAATGCCGCCCCTGAGCGAGCATGACCTAAAACCACTCATAACTTTTTTAATATTTGAACTAAAGCGATTAAACTTTTTCCCTGGGTTTAAACTCGTGTTTAGTTTTGGAATAAGCAATAATTTTTTTTTTTTTTTGATGGTTTGATCATTTTTGAGGTACTGTAAAACCTTAAGCTGCTTCTTCAATTTATACATAAAATATCATTACATCTATCAATCATTTTTGGTAGATCCTATTGTTGTAAAAAAAAACAATTCATTGTCTTTTTTTTTTTTGACATGAAATCAGAACAGGGTTCATACCAGTGGCGTGCGGATCAATATTTTTTAGGGGACCAGTTGGTTACGGTAAATTACGATACACAAAAGTAGATTTATAGATATATTATCTTCCCTATTATTATCAACTTCAGTGTTATGCTTCAAAGTTGATGAGCGACATTGCTCACTAAGATGAAAATATATTCGAGTTTTACCAAACGTTTTCAACTGAGTAATGGTTTGGTAGTGTCCTTGGGCTTTCTCGTGACGAATCGTTGCCTTGTGGAAATTGCTCATATCTGAAAATCCATTGGCATTCCAGGCGCCTTTTTCCTTTTCAAAAAAAAAAAAAAACGCAGGGCCTTAAAATGCCGATTGTAATTTTTTAGCTTCGGAGATATTGCTAGGTCAGGAGTAGGCCTGCTCTGTGAAATTATTTGAGCTTTCTCTTGGAAAGTCAAAGCTCCGAACGAACGGTTTGCGAGAACGTCCAGCAGGCAGCAATTCTCTTCCGAACTTCGGGGCAGTCTGTACTGTTGCGCATTCTCCTCAACTACGTCCAGTTGGGGACTTGTTTTTTCAACCGAGTCCCCTTCCATTACAAAAGAACATCACAATGGACGCAGGAAAATAACTTTGACTAGTGAATTTGTTGAAAATTTGTCCGTTGGTTTAAAAAATGCGTGAAATAATCAAATAAGCTTCCGAGCGAACGCCAAGGATCTAACAAAAGCTATATGAGATCTGGGGAACAGGTTCTTAAGAGCTAGTCCCTCGGACAAGTCCATTTAAGATGTCGCACACAGGGGAGAAAGGGAGGAAGGAGCAGTAAAAGTAGCGCTTTCTAATAAACTTGTTTTTCTGCTCACGTTTTTTCTTAACAAATTATTCTGCAAGGTAATTTTTTTTTGAAGGAGTAAATATTTAAGGGACCAGCCTAGTCCCTCTGGTCCATGGGCGGCACGCCACTGGTTCATACACTTGTGTGGTCAAAAAAAAAATTCCGACTTTTTCAGGCTTTTCAGGTTATTTTTTTAGAAAATTCTAGGTTACTCGCTTCATTCAAAATTAAGTTTAAGTAACAATGTTTTCAAAATAATCAAAATTCTTTAAAGTAGCAATTAAAAAAAATAATAAAAAGGATTTTTTAAAATGTTTTCTCTCACAAGTTTTTTTTTTTTCTTTTTTTAAACATTTTGTTCAAAATTGTTTTCATTTGTACACTACTTGTTAAAAACAAAGTACTTTCAACTTATTTTAGCATTTCTTTGATCCCTCATGTCATGCATATTAGTGTTTTGCTGTAATCGTGCAGCTATCTTTCTCTGCTTTTGGTTTGCAATTCTTTTTATTTTTTTTATTAGTATGTAACACAAAACATATTGAGCAAAGTACAAAGCTATTTTTCAGTGTAAATATGATTAACTTGTTGCATCGATGGGCATACCAAAAAATGCATAATAACAAAAATCAATGTCGATCAATCAGTGGCCGATGTCAATAATCATCATCTTTTTTTTTCTTTCGCATATAAAGAATGCTTACATTAAGATTTAAAATTTTCTTTACTGGAAGATAATTAATTTTTGAAAATTCATAATTTAAAAATTCATAAATGCACATTTACTTTCAATAGTAGTTCATTGAGATAAACATCCAATTATGTTTTTGTAAATTTATGTCTACTTCCATCTTGCAAATGACCAAATGTGGCAACTAAGTAAAAAATTTAACATAAGTAGATTTTTGAATTTGTAGCATAAAAGTAGTTATAAATAGTTATCCATAAAAAACTACAATTGAGACAAAATAGTCAGTGTTTAGCACATAAGTGTCTACATCAATTAGAATAAAAAATGCTCTGGAGATGAAATTTCGCAATTTTCCAGAAAATAATTACGAATTATCCAGAAAAAAAGGGCACATTTTGCGTTGTTATCAATAGTTTGTATTGCAATTAACATCCAATGCCATTTTCAAAAACTTACGCACTTAAAAAGTCTTGTGTACCGCCATCTTGGGAGTGAGCAAATATGGCAGCTACCCCAAAAATTATGAATTTGTGAATTTTCTGAATTTGTAGCATGAAAACAATTTAAAAATAATAAATCTCCGTGAAACTACAATTCAGTTGAAAAGCTATAGCACATTTGCGTCCAAGGCAATGAGGATAAGATTAAGTTTTAAGAACAAAATTTTTCATTTCTGAAGAAAATTACATATTTAAAATAAAATTGAAAAACAAAAAAAAAAAAACAATTTGCAGCACATTTTGCGTTATTTATTAGTTTTTTAGTTAAAAAAGCATCCAATTTTGCTTTGTTTTTGGAAACTTAGGCACTTCTACTTTTACCTTTTGAATGACCAAAAATGGCGACTAGCACACATAGCTGAAAAGACTTTTCGATAAAAATAACTATTTTCATGATCGACCCTACCATCTGCAGGCTTGTGCTTCAGAAGCAGTATATTGTCTTCTCCCCTGTTGAGTTAGTTCATAATTCCTGATCACCTTAGGAATTTCTTTCTTGGGAACTATTAAGGGGCAAAAACGGCGTCCAAGGAATTTTTTTTTGGGTCTACTTTTTTTTTGGGGGGGGGGTCTTTTAATTTTTTTCAGGAAACATCGATAAAAATGAAGAAACAAACATGGTACAAAATTATCTGGAAAAAAATTGTCAAAAAATTTTTTTGGGGCAAAATTGGAAATTTCCCCGACTTTTCTCTGACATTTTTAACTATGTTATTTTCCCTGACAATTCCAGGTTTTCCCGGGGCGTACGAACCCTGCAGAAGCTTTTTGAAACTTATTTCTAACAAACTGATTTTATTTCTAAAAAACATATTCAACTACCCTTAAAAGTTAAATAATTTTTGAAAGGAATGATTGTAAAAACATTATAATTGTAAGTTGCATTTCCAAACATACAGTTATAAAGAAATACTAACCCAGTTATTTCTTCAGTTACTGTATGCTCTACTTGCAGACGAGCATTTACTTCAATAAAATAGTAATCTCCTTTCTCATCAACCAGGAACTCAACTGTGCCAGCATTTTGATAATTAACAGATTTTGCTAATCTCACTGCATCTGCCGTCATTTTAGCACGAATCTGAAGCAAAGAAAAGCAATAATGAGGACTTTATCATTGCTTTAATGAAAAACTAGATTACATAAAAGCAATAAAACACCTTTTCTTAACAAGAGCAGAAAAAAATAAAGACAGAATAGAAAAAAAATGAATAATAACTATATGAACTTATATGACTACAACATCAAAGACTCAATTAAAAATAATTATGACCAGAGAACAACTAAAACTGCAAAATAGATGCCATGAACAAATCTAATGTGCTGGACAAATTTTTTCTAAGAGCTTATTGGGAAATTCAGTGTAACATAGCTTCTAAAAAAACTAGTCACCAAGGTATTTTTTTTTTTTTTTGTCAGAGGAACTAGGAGACCGGGAGTTGTTGACATTGTACATATATACAGGGTGCTCTAGAATTACTGGAACAAACTTTAAGGGATGTTAGAGGGGACAATAACAAGCAGGAATCATGTAAGAATATATGGTCTCAAACACAATGCTTACATAGTACATGCACACAAAAAGGAGAACCTGAAGGATGCTAAACATATCACAAATTCGTTACACAAAGACTACTTTTACACAATATTTTAGCTTTTAAGAAAGGTTTAAAGCAGTAGAAGTTACAGTTTGTACCTCTAATGCACACATTGCAACGAAAACGAAAGTTTGTCAGACTGGTTTGTAATTGCAACAGTCAGAGCTTTGTCATTGCGATGCCAAATTTCAACTGCTTTAAACCTTTTTAAAAAACTAAAATATTGCATAAAATAGTCTTTGTGTAATGAATTTGTGACTGTTCACTTCTGGCTTCACATACTGGCTTTGCATGCATGTAGCGCGGAAGCATTGTGTTCATGACCACATATTCCATATGATTCTTGTTGTCCCTTCAGACACTGCCATCATTCTGGGACACCCTGTCTATATGCACACATACGAGGAGGAACAGCAATTGAAAATTATATAAAATCTTAGAAACCAGGGAAAACTTTCAGGTGTCAGACAAATTATTACTTCCTTTTACAAAAAAGGAAGTATTGTATTCGCGAAAAAATTTTCACTCAAAAATCGCCCTTAATTTCCATTTTGCTCACCCCCAAATGAATGTTGAGTTTTTTTTTCGATTCGACCACATGCGGAAAAGTGCCTAAGAATGTATAGACACGCGAAATATCCATTTTGACCATCACCGAGGTAATTACAACGACTTTTCTCGTGACGTCTGTATGTATGTGTGTATGTGCGTATGTGCGTATGTATCTCGCATAACTCAAAAATGGTATGTCCTAGAAAGTTGAAATTTGGTACATAGACTCGTAGTGGGGTCTAGTTGTGCACCTCCCCTTTTGGTTGCTTTCGGATGTTCCTAAGGGGGTCTTTTGCACCTTTTTGGGGGGAAATCATTGTTAATATCAATGCAAACTTAAGTGGTGTTATAATTTGGTAAACACTTGGTGACGTATCGCCAAGCTTTTGGTCGCCAAGTTTTTTCGCCAACTTGGCGACGATTTTTTTTTTGTGCTTCTTATAAATTAATTGTTCTCCTGCCAAATATACCTAGCCATTCCTGATTTGTTATTTTATAAGAATGAGATTAAAAAACATATATTCAGCTCAGTGGTGACTCTTTTTTACTTCCTTTTACAAAAAAGGAAGTATTGTATTCGCGAAAAAATGTTCACTCAAAAATCGGCCTTAATTTCCATTTTGCTCACCCCCAAATGAATGCTGAGTTTTTTTTTTCGACCCGACCACACGTACATATGTACCTAAGAACGTATAGACGCTCGAAATATCCATTTTGAAGTTTCCCGAGTTAATTACAACGAGTTTTCTCGTGACGTCTGTATGTACGTATGTGCGTATGTATGTCACATAACTCAAGAACGTAATGTCCTAGAAAGTTGAAATTTGGTACGTAGACTCCTAGTGAGGTTTAGTTGTGCACCTCCTTTTTTGGTTGCATTCGGGTGTTTCTAACGGGGACTTTTGCCCCTTTTTGGGGGGAATTCATTGTTAATTTCGATGCAAACTCAAGTGGTGTTACAATTTGGCGGACACTTGGCGATATATCGCCAGTCTTTTGGTAGCCGTTTTGTTGCCAAATTTTTTCGCCAACTTGGCGACAAATTTGGCTATTTTTTTTAAAATCTGGTTTTAATGTAGCCATTGTTGGTGATATTTAGAGAGTTAGAGAGAGAATCACATTAAAATTGCAATAATAGAGAAATAACATTAAATTGGTGTAAAAGGAAGTCATGTGATGCACACATCAGCTCGTTTCTCAAGTGTTTAGACGAAAATTCAGTGTAACACCACTTTTGAAAGATTTTTGTTCAGAAAGAACTGACCTCAAAGATATTTTTTTAGTTGCCCAAGATATGCTGGACTATGATTATGACTAAATCACTTTTAAAAATATATGGGCTAAGTTTAGCACATTATAGCTCCTTCATTATACAAATTGCCTGTTATAAGATAAAAAGTTGCACAGGAAATAAACATTATTGAAAACAAAGTTTATATTTCTGTGAAAATTTTATGAAATAGGATACAAACTACAGTCCAACCTCTATACGGCCCCCCGGACGGTGGAACCTAAGGCTTACAGCTAAGTGGTGGGGTGTGTGCGGAGAAAAGTCCAACCTTGATAACTTAAAGGTTATAAATCGAACATTCCTTTATCTTGAAGTTTTCATCAGGTCTCTAACTCTTGAAACTGTTGTGGAAACTTCCTATAACTCAAACTACCGATAACTTGAACGTTTTAGCTGGTCCCTTAGGACTTCCGAGTTATCGAGTGTTGACTGTATTTTGATTTTTCAGTTTGTTGTTGGTCCCCGAATGAATTTGCGATTGAATTTTTACTGGAAACTGCATGCAAGCTATAGTACGCAACAATACATGCATTTAAAATATGCTAAATAAAATTAATTATTTCAAGAGTCAAAAAAAAAAAAATCACAATTTTTAACAGGTAAACGCAAAACTTACAGAGTATTAGCATCATTACAGGTGATTACAGCATGGTAACAAATGTTCAGCAACAATGATGAAAGTTTGATATCGATGTTATAATTTCAACAATTCAAAAACATTTTTCAACTTACAGCAGGGCTAAAGTTTGGGGCAGGTGCAATTTCAACAACTTTTTGATGCCGTCTCTGAACAGAGCAATCTCTTTCAAATAAGTGAATTATGTTACCATAATTGTCACCTATAAAATAACAAAACAAAATTTAAATCTTTTATACACTACAATACAAAGTGTACACAAAACAATTTAAATAAATGCATAAAAAATAAATTAAATTTGTTTCTGACATATTAAAAATACCTTCTACAATTGTAATAAAACTAAAATTAATTTGAACATATTTAGCTTTCTTTCTTTTCGTAAATGAAATTTCATTTCTTTTTTAAATTTACAAGTAGGATAGGTTTATAAAAAATATACCTTTTCAACAAAAATATTTAAAGTTCAGAAATGAATTCAAATTTTGAATACAAATAACGAATAAATAACAAGAACTCTTCATTCACTGACAGTAGTAGGAGAAAAAAAAAGTTTTACCAAGTATCTGAACTTCTACATGTCGAGGTTTTTCAATAAATTTCTCAATAAAAACTGCACCATTGCCAAATGCTGATGTAGCTTCAGATACAGCTCTTGTAAAAAGTTCTTCAAATTCCTAAAAAATAAAGTAATACAGTGAAACCTGTGTATAACAATACTGTCTATAACGATAACCTGTCTATAACAATATTTCTTTTTTTTTTTGGCTCCAGCAAATTGTCAGTATGAATAACCAAACCGTCTATAACGATAACCTGTCTATTGCGATATTTTTTTAAAGTCCCAACAGTATCGTTGTAGACAGGTTTTACTGAAACTAACATTAATAATAAAAATATTTGTAGCAAGAAATTTGTAAATAAAAGTTTTTATACCACCACAAACCACAAAAAAAAAGGGGGGAAAGTGAACTAATGGGTGAAATAACATTTAACAAAAGGTTTTTTCCCCCTCCAAGCATGAAATGAAGCTGTCACACTGAAATATGTTCACATTACAGGTAAAGTTAGACAAAGTGGCAATTGAAAAACTTTCGAAAAAGTGATGGGAAAAAAAGTTTTGAACAGATAAAACATATTCTATATCTATAAACAGGGTGAATTTGACCTCATTTGCTAAGCAAAAAGGAATAATGAAAGAGCCCGTGTAGAGCCTAGAACCAACCATTATCTTGTCCGATCCCTAGCCATATCTGAGTTATGGGAGATAGAAGGAAAATGAGTTAAAAACAAATTTCTGAAAGAAAGAACCGATTTCCAGAAAATCCTGGCAATCCTACACACAAAAGAAGTATTTTTGAAAAGAGCAGACAAAACCCCATAAAATTGAACTTTTTTCAACAAGAGGGTCTCATTTTTCAGCAAGTTACAGGCTTTGAAACATTTGAAATAGTCAAAAATGAATTGGTGTGAAAAAAATCTGCAATCAGCATTTTCAAAAACAATTGCCTGATTGCTGAATGTGCGCTGCTTGATGCAACTTTAACCTTGGAGGTAGAAGAGAGTCCACACGCTTGCTATTGAGCTAAACTTACTTTAATCACCAGTTTGTTTGCACTCTCTCCTTCAATGAGGTGACATCTGTTTCCAGCTCAGAAAATCGCTATACCAGACTGATGAGTCTATAACAAGGACAAGGCTGCAGTTTCTGTCTGTGATAACCGGGATGTTGGTATGTTACATGTATATGCAAAAGCTTTACAATTCGGCTAAACTCTGAACATTTCAAATTAGTTCTAAATATTTAAAAAAAATTTACTATTTGAGGTTACGCAAATAAAGTAAACTTCTTTTACTTAAAAAAAAACTCATAATCACAACTTCAAAATGTATTCTGGGAAAAAAAAATGTATTTCATGGCTGGAACAATCAAAAGAATCTCATTAAGTGTTTGTAACGTCAAAGTGTTATTGCCTTTAGCGATTTTGGAGAAGATATGCAAGTTATTTTATGAGAAAGTAAAAAAAAAGGTAATACTAGGCATGAGCACACAAACATATATATAGATAGATACAGTTGAGTCTATCAGTGTTTTTATGAAACTATTTATTTTGTATGATAAATATGGAAAAACACTGCATGCAGATGTGGGGGACTCCAGGATCCAATCTGCAAACATCACTCCAGTCTTTTGGCAACTCTATGAATTTATCAGTAATCTGAAATAGCTGCCGTGCGCTACTCAACTAGTCAGCAGAGAAGAGAGAGAAAACATTTGTGCGCTCAGTCGGAAGCAAAACTCTCTTGAAGCTTACATGTGATAATTTTACTTACTTCCATTTTTTTCACAACTCGCATTCCACGACCTCCACCACCATATGCTGCTTTCAAAATGATTGGCAGACCATGTTCTTTCACAAAATTAGCAGCCTCATTTATGTCAATTATTGCCTTGTCTGTCCCAGGCACTACTTTAACATCTAAAAAGACACATTTTCCATTCTTAATTTTAGTTTTACAAAAATTTTAATAAAGAGAAGAAAACAAGTAAAACAAATTTGGAAAAACAATAGACAAAATATCCAATTTAAAAACATTTAACGAAAAATTAGTAATTAAGCATATGGGGGGGGGGATTGAAATACGAAATTATTCAGTTACTAGATATATTTGGGTTTTACTTTGATGGCTTGCTATTTGAATATTTATTGATCAAATTCCAACACTCAATATTTAGTTAATCTGATAAGGCTTTCTGAGAGCAATATTTTCCAAAAAATTAACAGCTAAGCATTTTTTATGTTGAATCATATTATGGTTCAGTAACTTACTGAATATACCTGCCTTGCCTTCAATATTCGAGTTGAACTGAACCATTGCTTCGGTCACTCGTCTGGTCTGAGCTAATTCTGTATTAGCTACCAGTTTGTTTGGCACTCTTGGCTTCCTTAAGAGGTTTTCCACCTCCAGCTCAGTCAATCCTAAGCCGGGCTGATGAGTGCTAATAAGCACGAAACTGTAGTCAGGGCTCATACTCTATTTCAATTAAAAAATTCCATGACTTTTCCAAGACTTTTTCATGACTTCAATAAAAATTTTCATGACCTTGTTATACAAAGAGAATAGCACTATTTAATATAAAACTTGCCAATTTTTCTGGAAATGAACATTAACAAAACTTTTACATGAATGCCACTGCCTCATTGAAGCACTTACTCATAGCAGAAAACATATCAGTGTATACTTAAACTAAACTATTCTTATTTGTCTTCATTATATAAATTTAAGTAAAGTAAAAATGCAGTTAATTGAATATGATGATGCTTAAATGTCTAATATGTTTGTTATAAACAGGCAGAATGATAATGAATGGGACAAAGGTTGAATCAGTCATCACTGAGTTTCAATAAATTTGCTTCAAAAGTTGTCTTTTAGTGTCAACAGTGCATTTAATCATCCACATATAGTCTGACCACGGATTGTATGGAAAGACAAACACCCATTTTACCCGGAAATGGACGAATCCATTATTTTTAACCCATGTCAGCTTTTGCACAAGCAGAGTCTCATTCAAATGAGCGGAATATGCACATTAAATTTTTAATTTTCCCCCTTATTCACATAGATTTGTCTTATCTGGACGTCTGAAAATTCCATGCAATCCGTGGTTGGACAGTAACTTGACAACAATTTAGTTCTGTAAAGTAAAGCCACATAAGTTAGTTCTTTATGTTTCAAAACTAGATATTTATGAAAAAAAAAAACTTTCAGTAGTGAATAAATCTTCTGATTCAAAAGTACTTGCTTTGTTTATTTGCACATTTTCAAGTGCATGTAAATTAATAGGTCCAGAAATTCCAGAACATAATATTTGATTCCTGACATTGAACCTAGCAGTGGGTCGCAGGGATTAGTTTAGCAGAGGCCGTATGTATGGGCACTAATGTTTAGAGTATTAGAATTAACATTTTTTCTGTCTTCTATTGCCTGACTAAAGATCTTTATTTTCTAAAACCTTCAACAAATTATGATAAACTCAGATAAAATTAACAATAAAGTTTTAAGAGTGATGGAAACGAACTTTGATGCAATTGAATTGCGGTTTTTTTGATCGGGCGTGGCAAAACCAAGAACGTGCAAGTTCGCTACTATATACAGAGTATAAAACATAAGAAATACTGAAAATAATAGTAAATTCAAAATGAGTGATGCTCAAACAGGTAAAATCACTTCGCAAAAAAAGGCAAGTGGCTGCGACAGAAGTGGATGTAATGAGATTTCAAAATTCAGATTTGATTTTTGGGATCGTTCAATTCTCCACTTTTAATAGCTTTTATGTGTCATATTGTTAAATCACTCAAGTTTTATAATGCTCTTTTAGTTACTGTTACTTTCTCTTTGTCCAAGACATTTTTCCATGACTTGAAATAAATTTCCATGACCTTCAGTGAAAATTTCAATTTTCCATGACTTTTCCAGGTCTGAAATTTGCTTATTTCTTTCTATGACTTTCCAGGATTTCCATGACCCGTACGAACCCTGTGCAGTGCTCGGCTGGAATTGACTGAGCTGGCGGTTGTATTTCATGCATATTATGGTTGGTTAGCAAATCATTTGTAAAACTTGAAGTTAAAAAAAGAAAAAATAATCTATTGGGCAAATTGGAAGAGTAATTTTTGGGTTTAGTGAGTAAGTAATTGAAAACTTTAATCAAATTTTTTTGGCCTAATGTCAGCTTGATTAATGAAATAAACTTATTTCAGAAATAATGCATATGATACTGCAATTTACCATGCTTAAGCAAACGTTTTCTAATTTTAAAGCAACAACACGACTGTGGTTCAGAAAATTTGATCAGAATTCAGCTGAGGAAAATAAATCTTTTAAAAACTAAATTTTCTGGCCTATGGGAGGATCGATACCATGACCGCCTTTTTTTTTTTTTTTTTGCAAGGAAAGCTCTTACCGAGCTAATAGGCCTCTATCTTGAGCTATGCACTAAAGCAATGCATAACAAAACAGAAAAATAAGTTTATATAGATGTCTCTACCAGACCCCCGAAGTGGTTTTTTGAGGGGGAAAAGTAGGAAACAAGGAATCAAAAATTAAAAAAGTAGGAAAAAAAATCGCTTAAAAAAGTAGGAAAAAATAGGAAGAGATAGGACTACACACACGTCAAGACGACTGACAATCATTAGTATGGAAAATAAACTAGTGGAAACAAAGATAGTAATTACAAAAATATGAAAATAAAATCTAAACAAAGAAACACCTTTCACCAATACAGTAATAAAATTTTTAAGTGTGAAAGAATAAAATGCAATATAGCGATCGCAAATAAATAAATAAATAAATAAATAAATAATAATAATAATAAAACTCCTATTTTGGTTCAATAAAACCATTTTTGTTTCAGATTTGTTTTGTCAAAAACGAAAACATTCCTTCAAGAGCATCCATTTATCATTTAAAAATACTATCACTTTCAGCTCCTGTTATCATAAACTATGATACAAAAGCAAAGCAAATATTAAATTAGTTTTAGTCAAAAATAATCAGCAGTTGACATGCATTCTTGCATAATCAGAGGCAGATGTTTGAATTTGAGAAAAAAAAAAGGAAAACGACTGAAAATACAGAACTAAAATAAATGTGTTCTTAAATATGGGGCATAAAATTTATAACAAAATAATTAAACTAAATAAATAACGAAATAAGTCAACTAAAGGGTTTGTACTATGTTATGTATTTTTAGCATTCAACATACATTTTTGTTTCAGGCACATCAATTATGGGGGTCAATTTCTCCCCTCCCTGGCTTTGGAAAATTAATGCTTAGCTATACATGTTTGTGCGGTTTTTTTTTTTGTTTGCAGATAAAATTTGCATTCAGTATACATCCTTCGCTAGCCACCTCCGGGGGGGGGGGGGGGGGGAATCAAAGTGATGTGTCAGTTCTAATTTTAATCAAGCAATAAAAACGAATATTGTTTTAATGGTTTGATGATTTTTACCTCCTTCTTGTTCCAAAATTTTTTGGCACAAAAATAAAAGGAAACATCCATGCATGGTAAACATAACATTTTTATCAAAGACAAAGATCAGTTACTAATGTTTCTATGTACATAAAAGGGAAGGCAAATAGTTTATCTCAATCCTCACCATACAACAAAAATATTCATTCGGAAATTGTTCATGAAATTGAGAGTGAGGGGGGGAAGCACTTGGCATCAAATGCCTGCATATATCTCTTTCTCCCCCCTCCCTTTGATCAGGCGCAATAAGTACAATAACTTACAGTAGATACGCCGCATTGGTATAATTGCCGCACCCCGAAAAGAGTTAAGAGTCTGTCAAAAAAATTTTAAATGCTCAGAAATGTCGCATTGCCAGAAACACAGCACATAAAAATGATGAGCAACTCCTCGATATTGATGATATATCAGAGTAGAAAATACCCATTAAAAAGAAAAAAAATACACATTAATTTGTAGCTCTATCCCCCAACTTTTAAAAATGAGAAGAAATAAAAACAAAATATTGCATTTAAATTGATTTCCGATTTTGTTCTCCAAAAATCGGGAACGTTTTGCCCATCCAGGTTTTGCCGCGTTATTTTCTTTTTTTTTGCAAATACACTCTTTGCAAGGAAAGAAAATGAAATTTTATAAATTTTATAATCATTTTTACGATTTAGAGTGAACAATAATCATATTTATGTACGAAAAAAGTTTCCCCCATTATTTTTGAAGTGGTCCGTTTTTGCGAATTTCTGTTAGATGTCGCTTTTATGTTGTACTAACATCAATAAAATATGTACAGTATACAAGTTTTTCAGTTTTTGTTTCCTTATGTCCTTTTAAGGTTTTACATTGCCTTTCTGTTTAAATAGAGCTCCATTTCACTTGTAATCATGGAAAAAATTGGCGAATAGGAAATTCGGTTTTTCCCGCATTTTTTGAACAGTCGACCGTTTACTTTAATTAAAGCTTCTAATTGATGGGTAAATAATATATAATTGCATCAGAATGTGCCAGTATCTATTTTTTTTTTTAGTTTCGTTAATACAGTAGGACTGAAGTCAGGGCGATAAAAAGAAAAGCCGATCATAAACGCCGCAACGGCAAAAAAAAGTCACTTACGAAAATTTAACTTTTAAACACACAAACGCCGCGGCATTCCTTCCAGAAATTATTATAGTCTAGTCATTCAATGAAAAGCTAAGGATCCGCTTGTTCCTTTTACTTTTCAAAATCAAAACATGCAGAAAATTAGAGTACTTAGCTGGTACTCTTTTCTGGCATTCCTACATATTATGCTTAGGAAAAAAAATGACACAGGATCGCCCATAATGTAACTTTGTTGCAGGTGCAAAAAGCCTATTTTTGCCTTCTCTAGCCTAATTGTCATAGAATTCTTATTCCAGGGGGGAAAATTGGTTTCGGATATTATTCTTCTGCACCATATGGAGTTCAACTCTCCCCTGGCATTAATAGATGACTAGAAATGGGCGCCATCTATTGAGAAGAAATTGAAACTTTTTGATAATTGATTGAAAAAACTGTAAAAAACAGGAGAAAGTTGTGAAAAATGTGAAATTGGGAGATAAGGCACAAAAAACGGGAGTCTCCCATTAAAAACAGTAGAGTTGGCAAGTATGTTTTCACATCATGCTCTAACCGAATAAACAAATAAGCCTCTGTTTTGGGATACTACGAAAGTAATGCGTAATAAAAAACACAATGAACTCTGGTTTTTTCTTCAAAGCAACCAAAATATCCGTTGATTTTCGTCCAAAGCAGAGAAAAAATTCTTTAAAATGATGTCTTACTTATGAAGTTTAATAAGCATTTAGAAAATTATGGCATTTACAGAAAAAAAAAATCATCTTTGAAAAATAATATTTATGATAAGGAAAAACTTCAAGGAAAAAGTTAAATACCAGCAGCAATAGCTGACTTTCGAGCAGATACTTTGTCACCCATTTTTTTTCCATAACAACTGGAGACGGTCCAATAAATCGAATTCCAGCAGCAATACAGGCTTGTGCAAAATCAGCCCTTTCAGAAAGAAAACCATATCCTGGATGTATTGCATCAATACCATTCTCCTATGATAAAAGAGAATACAGTGAAAAATTTTAATTCAAATTCAACAGAAACATCAAAATACAATGCAGGTAGGGGTCCAAAATTGGTTGAAAAAGTGAACTTTTGCTCCATCACTAATTTACATTATATTCCGTGACATAGGTGGATTGTCCGGGAGCAGAAAATAGGAGGGAAATACCTAATTTCCTAAAGTAAAAGGATCTCGCTTCTTCACACTAATAATTTACAAAGCAGACTATTACTTTGAAAGAGTCATTTGATATACAGTAAAACTTGCTTATAATGAGTAGTGATTAAACGAGAACCAGGATTTAGCGAGGAAATCAGATTTGGTTGGTACAATGTTAAGTCTATGGGACTGGCTTTTAAGGAGCAAAACCTGCTTAAAGCGAGCAATATTTTTGTGATTTGTCATAGTACTTCTATTGATATGACTTCCAGCTCAGCTTAGCCTTTCTTAGAAAAATTTCTTTGACACTCTGAAGTCAACCGAAAGTTAGTGGTGAGTCATACAGCCCAAGAAAAAATGATGACAGTCCTTCTTTTTCATTTCTAGAGTAGAGAAACAGTTGAAAACTTAATATTTGTTAATGACAATATGTTGTCACTTCTGAGGATATTGTCGCTCGAAATTCAAGCAATTGCTGATGAAAAAAATACAATGACAAATGTGAAGAATATTCAACTGAAATACCTACAATTTCATAAGCTGTTGATGTGCAGTAAAATTTTAACCTTTTTTTGAAGACAGAGGTGTGAGTTTCCATTGTTTTCAAGTGCACAAGAAAGATACAATCAGACAATAAGGCAGTTTAAAGAAAATTAAACAGAAATGAATAAAAAAAATAGTAATCATAAGCTAGTGTGCATTGCATTTTTGTGATTTTTCATAAATTCATTTTTTATGAGTTATATTGAGCAAATATTAGTCCCTTTGTGATCGTTATAAGAGAGTTCGACTGTATTTGAAATTTTCAGGAAGAGTTCATTCTCGGATTTAAAAAAAAAAATCTTTCTTTGAAGGATTTTGGTTTATAAAATAGAGTTTTCCATCATCCCCTACCAAACTCAAAGAAAATTTGACAGCACAAAAGAAAAATGCAATATTGAAATTTAAAATATAAATATTAAAAATAAGATGAAATATGAACGTTTAAAGCATTTGACTGAACATGTCTAAAATATAATAATTTGTAACCTTCATAAATGAAAACCCAAGTGAATGTAGCAAATCTTTAAAAAAAATACCAGTTCAATATCTTAAAAATTTAGAAAGATGTCCGCAATTTAATGAGCTGAACTTCAAAAATTCTCAGACAGGTGATGAATTGTACGGGATTGTTTGCAAATTTTTAACACTTGTATGTAATAATCCAGTGGGATTCATGATTATTTGTGAACAATCCCATATGATTTGTCGCTCCTTCCCAGAAACATTAAAATATAGCTCATTGAATTGCTGATATCTTTTAAAATTTTTAAGATATTGAACTGGAATTTTTTTTATGGGGTGCAACATTTACTTGGGTTTTAAATTATGAAGGTTATAAATTGCTATCTTTAAATTGCATAAAAGTAATTGTTTAAACTGTTCATATTTCATCAAATTTTCAATATTTGTATTTCAAATTTTAATATTTTTTTCTTGTATACTGTCAAATTTTCTGAGAGTTTGATAAGGAATGGCAGAAAATTCAATCTTTATGAGCCAGAAACCTTTAAATAAAATTCGTATTTTTGAAGAAAAAAAATGCTTATATTATTGTGAATATAAGTGATACTTTCAAGAAAATATTGAAACTAACTGTACATAGTGAGTAAACTTATTTCTAAAATTTTTAGCTTATGAGCCTTTTACAATGAAACATACCTGCACACAGACACAAACATAAATCCCCCCCCCCCACACGCACAAACACACATACCCCGCTCCCCACACACACAAACACACACGCACACTCGTGATTGCGAAAAACATAATTTGAATTCAAGATGTCAAAATTCAAATTATTATTATTATTTTTAAATTTGTTGCTGGTTCTAAGTTATTTCTAAAATGTATAGCTTATTTGCAGCTATTTATGATGAAGGAAAATCAAAACCCCTTTTTTTTGGCTGCTCAATTAATTGCTAGGCCCACTCAATGCATGGGTGATTTAATTTTAATTAGAAAATGACAGCTGGAGCATACCTTTTATGTGACAAAAGATACGAAACAATTGAGGTAGTGAGAAGCAAAGGGATGCAAGTGGCAAAATCAAAAATTTGGAGATAACTAGTACAACTGGTAGGTGAACCCCTACTCTGTCTTGGGGCAAGAGATAGTACTAGTAGCCCTGGTAGGTGCTGCTGTACAGCACAATTTAGAAAAAAATTTCAATGAAAGCCTACCTAGGACCTCATCTTTAAACGTGTTTTACTCGAAACTTAAAATAGTCCACTTGCATCTCTTTGCTTCTCACTGCCTCCATCAATCTCTTATTTCTCAAAAAATCTGTCAAAATATGAATTTTTGAAAGTGTCCCCATCCTTATATAGGTTATATAGTGTATGTTAAGCTTTCATAATGAGACATCATGGTTAAAATACTTTTATGTCAACATGAAGAACTTTTAACATTAGTTACAAAAACATTTTTAATCAGTTAATCTAGGGCATGAAATTCAACATTTGAAGTTATTAGGAACAAAAGTGGATGAAGTCATGAACAACTTGATCCACTTTAGCTCTGAATGCTTTATTTAACACAAAGCAGTTCAAGCTCTTATAAGGCATTTAGAGCTAAAGTGGATCATAAGTCGTTCATGAACTACTTTAGTTCTGAATGTCACATTTATAAGTTTACTTACCTGTGCTATTTTTATTATTTCAGCAATATTAAGGTAAGCTTCAACAGGAGGCAGCCCTTTTCCAATCAAGTATGATTCATCAGCTTTCTGTCGATGCATATGCATTTTATCTTGCTCAGAATAGACTGCAACTGACCGTATCCCAAGTTCAGTACATGCTCGAAAAACTCGAATAGCAATTTCACCTAGGGAACAGTTCTCACAAGATAAGTTTAGAAATTTACTGCAGATTAAACATATAATGAAAACTTTTCTAAAAAAATAAAAAAGAATTCAAGACAAAATTTTAAGGAGATTTAAGACAAATCAACATAAAAAAGAATATATATTCAAATATCTTTAAATTTTTATTATTTTCTTTGATTTTACAAGAGTACCTGCTCACAATTTTATGAAGACATACTGTGTACATACATATACAAGTACAATTAACAATTTTATTTTGTCTGATTTTCAAATCCTCCAACCTCTTATTTTCATCTTTCCTGTAAGTGTTTTACAAAATAGTGACCAACACAAGCCTCATCTCTTCAAATTTAATGGAAATCATAATGGCAATTAAATAATGAATAAGTGAATTCAAACAATTATGATTTCTTTTTAATTAATCATGTGCTTCTATTTTATTTTTTTCTCATTAGGAAGCATTTTGGAAAAAAAAAATAAGATAACAAACAGCTTTTCTTTCTAGCACTCTTCAATTTTATCAGTTGACTAAGAACGTTCTAAGGAGGTTCAGATTTGTCCATTATTGATTGATAACAGTTACACAAAAAATGTAGTATATGGGACAGAGTGAATTTTTGGAACCAAGAAAAAAAGGTACAGATGTGATATACCCCCCCCCCCCCCCATTTGGCGACATCCAATTTTTTGCACAAAATTGAAATATTTTTCTTGCCAATGAGGCGATAATTTTTTAAGCATGGCATCCCTGGAGAAACTAACCTGTGTTTGACAACCCAAAGGCAATCTTAGATCTGATCAAACTTGTTTACTTGGGTTGTTTACTCGGTTTCATGCAGGAGAGATACGAGATACCTGTTGTTTCGTGCAATATACCTTACAGGAAAGCTTATTTTGTGTTCGTTTAAATTCAGTAGTTGTGTTTTGAAGTAAAAACATTAGAAAATGCCAGTTTCTTCAAACTTGAACATTAATTAAAAGTTAACTCCAACATGGTGTGTATCTGTAACGTGCCATTGTCATATGATGTATTATTTTAGACTGAGTGTGAGGATTTATATCATAAAAAAGTAAGTTCTTTATTTTAGAATTAAAAAAAACTCTCACTTCCGAAATTCTTTGTTTTTACAAATCTTTAAGGTTCTTGTAGTTTTTAACTTGATTTTTACTGTATGTAAATTAATTTTACAAAAATAGTCCGGTTATTTTGTTCTATAAGTTAATTCTTATCGATGCCACGAATTATTTAGACATTCTATTAACGTGCCTCCTTTAGGTACTGTATTTCTGAAAATATGTTGACTCCAGAATTTTATAAAAATATAAAGGTGTTATTTTATGTAAAATATAATAGGTATCTTGAAAGCATGTCTGGATAGCGAATAAATGTATGGTATTTTTGTATTGTTTATGTAGAGGATGTTCTGTTGAGACATTTCTACTTTTCATACATCGAAATTTGAGTAACTAAGTGCTTTTTTGGCTGAAATAGTGTTTGATTTTGGGGATGTTTTCCGCTTTAAACATCGCAATTTGAATCGCTTTGCTCTTTTTTAGCAGAGCATGAGAAAAGTTTTGTTCGATGAAATGCATGTTGGAAAATAGCTTTTATTTTTATTGGTACATATTTCATTGGTGAGCTGTTATAGTAATTTGTCAATTTAAGCATTTTAAATGCTTTCTAGTAATTGTTCTTTGTGTACAAAAACTTTCTAGTTTCTGGTATTTTTGATGCGTATATTCGTGATGTTTTTATGTTGTGATTTTATGTTGTGATTTTATGTTGTTTTTATATATATTGTGTTCTGAAGTGCTTTGATCATGTTTTTTTATCTGATTTGTTCCTGTTGGCGCTAAAAAAGCATCGCTAAGAACAATGTATGTCATCATACATCATTTTCTTGTCGACACTTTCTTGGCGCCAACAGGAAAAAGTCGCCAAGGGTGGGGTATATCACATCAGTTCCGAAAAAAATATAAATAAGAATTTTTATTTCAATCAAGTGAAAAAAAAAATAAATAATGGAGCAAAAAGCTAAAAAATTGAAGAGAAATTAAAATTATACCTCTGTTGGCAACAAGAATCTTTTTGATTGGTTTATGTACTGGAGCTCCATGATTCTGTCGAAATTGGTAAAACACAGATGGTCGTAACACAATGGACTTCTTAAGGCAATTCTTGATAAATACCAGCTGCATTTTTACCTTTGATTAAAGGGAAAAAAGATCAATAAAAATACAAGAAAAACCAAAGTAAAATCATAAAAAAGTTGTAATTTTTAAAGTAGTATTGTTTCCAATATCTCCAATTAAACTAATATTTTTTAATTCCTGAATATTTTCAATATTTTGCAAGTAAGCTTATCAGAGCCGGATTTAAGGGAGGGCAGGTGGAGCTACTGTCCCGCGACCTCCACAACAAAGGGGCCCACAATAAAGTTTTTACAAAATATCCTAACTTTCACAGGTCAGCAAATTTTACGTTTTTTCTCCCAGACATTTTTTTAAATTTTTTATTTCTACAAAGAATGCTTGCACAAAAATATCATTATTATCAATATATCAGAAAGCCCTGATTGCAAGTATCCATTTATTACCAAGTTTTTATTTGATCGAGCATTTCAGTGGCAATATATTTTTTTTATTCATTTAATTTGTAATTTGTACCTATGAGTTAAATAGATGATGTATTGTAAAATCATATGAAAATAACCTTAAAAGTACATTACTTTTAAAATGAAATGTATGTTTAGATATTGTTACGCGTTTGGTGCAACTTCACACTTTCTTTCAATGACGACACAGTTCTTGAGAAAAACACTGGAGATTTATTTAAAACTATGTACAAGAAATATAATTAACAACTGCTAAACTCACCATAGCAATTAGGCAAATATTAATTAACACAGTATACTCAACGATGGCATACGTATTTACATCCAAATACGCAAAAACATAGCGAAATGCCTCACAATAAACAGAGCAAGGCTCAGACGAATCTCAGACAGCTAAAAACATAACCGATTCTCCTTCAAATGCCACTCGGCTTTTTATACTGCTTTGGAAAGTTTGAAAAAATTTGAAATGCTTCTCCTATTTTCTTTTTATTCCATTCACAAATCTTATCAATTAGAAATGGGGACTATACTTCAGTTCAATGTTATGGGGTTGTATGTACATTACAAGAAGCTATTTACAGGTTATGTTACTAAGATAATTTTAGATGCAAAATAACGGAACAAACGCCTAATTTAGCCAGATTACAACAAATTAATCACAAAAATAATTACTATTTACAGAATTTGTAACAATATAAATAAGAAACAGTAATTTTAAGTCTATAAATTACAATAATAATGATATCAAAAAATAGTAACTTCAGGATGTATTTACTATTAAAGTGCTGATCGAAAATATTGGATATATACATATATATCAAAATATTTGGATATATATCAAAGTATTAGATATTTTCGAAAATATGATGATCTTTTTGAACCCTGATTAGGGGTCTCCACTCCTTCGTTGCCCCGGGGCCTCTACACTTCCAAATCAGGCCCTGAAGCTTATGAAAAACAATAAGAACAATCATATATATACAATGTTTCAACGAGGCACCTAATATTGACATATTTAATGTATTATGAAATTAATCTTAAGAGACATTTAATGGGAAAACACTGCATCATGTATATACAATGAATCAAGGAGGCAGCTAATTTTGACATATTTAGTGTATCATGAATTTCATTTTAAGAGACCTTAATGGGGAAAAAACTGCAAGTGAAACAACTGGACATACAACAGTAAAGAAAGTGCTCTGAAAAACCTTTATGCCTTTACAATGCACAGAATTCATTAAAATTCAACTGTGACTGTGGAAGAAAAATATCAAAAGTTATGTATCTTCTTATGCCACTATATGTTTATACCCCTTGTAATAAAGCTTTCTCCCGGAAATGCATGATGAAAGTTATTTTTGGAATGAACTTTGTTGTTGCAAATCTCCGGTGTTTAGCAGCGCTAAACCAGGTCTATGAATTTGTCTCTCAAAAAATCCAACACCAACATTGGATCCACCAAAAGATCCAATCTTGAAAGTCCCAGACAATTCAGTATATTCAGTAAGTTACCGCCCTATAGCAAGGGCTAAGGCAGAAATACATGAAATACACCACCAGCTCAGTCAATTCCAGCCGAGGACTGCAATTTCGTGCTTATTAGCACTCATCAGCCCGGCATAGGACTAACTGAGCTAGAGGTGGAAAACCTCTTAAGGAAGCCAAGAGTGCCAAACAAACTGGTAGCTAATATAGAATTAGCACTGACCAGACGAGTGACCGAAACAATGGTTCGGTTCAACTCGAATATTGCAGGCAAGGCAGGTATATTGAGTAAGTTCTGGAATTGACTGAGCTGGCGGTGTATTTCGTGTAATTCAGTATATGTTCGGGGATGGCCTGATGGCCGGCACACTTCACACAGGTTGGAAAAGTCTTTTTTCCACTGCAATAAGTCAATGATTTTAGGTGTCCACTAATGAGCCTAGTGATGGTCGTCTGATCTCGCCTACCACACTTGAGAGGTAATGCACCTCCCGGGCACTTCGCCTGGTACCAATTATGGGTAGGAGGGACAGTCCAGGAGGATTTTGCATCTCTTTTAGCCTTAGAAAATAGCTCCAAGTAAGTCAAAGAATCTGGTGTATATAATGGCTCACCAGTCCCTTTTTTAGCCAAGATATTGGCCATCTCGTTACCGTGTACATCAACGTTAGATGGAATCCACTGAAAATGCACCTCTTGAAAAGAAGAAATATGCTCCAGTTTGTTAATAATAGAAACACCAGTACCATCACCCACTTTATGCCAATTAGAGAGGTACTGGATGGAACTTCGGCTATCTGACAGAATCCAAACGGCTGAAGAGCCGGGAGAAGACAAAATTGAACCGAGCTCCTCATCGATAGCAATAAGCTCGCTTCTAAAAACTGAGCAACAGTCTGGATTTCTTCTGCTTAATTTTGTTGCACACCCTTGGAACAAAATATGAACACCACTACCAGAGCAGTTACGTTCATCCTTACTACCATCCGTATACATTATAATAGAGTCTTAAGGGATATTGTTTATCACTTCTAAAGCCAATTGTTTCAAATACGCCGGTGCATCTAATTTCTTGTTCACCTAGGAAGGAAGATCCGTGTGGAAGTAGACTCTGTTTAAACCAATTGAGGGATTAATGCTCTGTTTCAAACTATGCTGAATTACATTTTTTGGGATCAAGTTGTCTGAGTCAGCCAAGCTTAAAGGGCTATTTTTCTTTAATCTTTTATTGTTGGTCCACCCCAACAAGAACTCAGACGTTCGATTCTGGGTCCCATAACTGGTTATCTTTGAGAAATATTTCACCAAATTAGTTTTTCTCCTAAGGCTGAGAGGTTGCAGATCGGCCTCATATAGTACTATCTCATTTGGGCAACTATTACGAAGTCCTGTAATAATACGAGCCACACTAAGCTGTACCCTTTCAAGCTTTTGTAAGTATGTACTTTGTTAAGTTTTTGTTTCCTTTTCATGTTAAATGAGTTACTTATGTCTTTTAAAAGTTTCTACATCTGAAATTAATAAAAGCTTACTACAGAATAAATATTTAAATCTTTATAGAAAAATCAAAGAAAAGGGCCTTAAATGACAAAAACACTGAATGACCAATGGGGAGTAACTTACTTCAGCACTACTATGCACCTTTTTATTGATACTTTTACAAAAAAACCCAAATGATATATTTCTTAACCTACAGGATTTTGGACCAGCCTGTTTTTTAAGCCAAAATTTGCATGCATGCAGTTTAAATCTTAACATTTTTGAATAAGCTTAATACACTAAGACTTAAAATACACAAATGTACTCCATTGAAATACATCTGTATCTGTCTTTTGGCTTTTGTCATACGGCTTTTCCTCCATAAGCTCATTCCTTTTGGTATTGAAAAAGTCGTTCCCTGTAATGCCGAAACACTTGTCTGCAGTAATCTGCAATTTGTGCTTTTTGACTTTGTTATTTCTTACTTTAGCATTCCAGTGTTAACATAAAAGTACTAGACCCATAAACTTCTGGTCAGTGCTTGGTTCAATTGGGCTACATGTTTTTTCATTTTATCAATATAAGTGAAAAGAAAATGTTTTTGAACTTCATCAATTTAATACAACATAAGATATGACAATGTTTATATTTAGAAACAAGTTCACACAAAATTGTAGTGTAGTAAACAAACACAAAACTAAAACAGGATTTAGAGCCCCCAGCCGGTGGGAACCCTGGCCAAGTGCTCTACTTGTCCTTGAAAAAAGCAGGGTCTGTATTTGCACCCACTTTATTTTATACTCAACCCTTGTACTACTTTCAACAATTAAAAAACGCATTTAAATATACAGTATTTTATATCTATTATGATAACTTTTTTTTTTAATTCCAAGAAAACTGAAAATTTTTATCTAGGCAAAATTGCTTTCTGTATTTTATGACTTGCGAATATAAAACTCGACATGCTTTTTAAACAGCTAGTCTGACATGCTTATCATGGCCATGGTGAAAGGTAAGAATTGCATAATTTCAAAATTCGGACTTACTAGGTAAAGAAAACAAAACAAACAGAAGCAAATGACTAGAGAAATGAAAAACGTAAATACTGAAAAGGAGGAAATGACATATTTTATCTTCTCTCAATTTCTTCCTCAATAATGAAACAGCAAATTCGGGTAAACAATTTACTTATCCATTTTACAAACAGAGCACTTGTTTTTAATTTAGCTTTAAGCGTAGAATAAACAAATATGAGATGACCTAAATTTTAGATAAACATACAATTATCAGTCACTGAAGAGTACGAAGAACATGTAGACAGGACTAAAGATAAATAAGCCGGAAGATTTGAATGTGAAGTAGAGAATTTTCGAAATTTCACGTGTATGTATGCTTGTGTGTATGATCCTCAGGACTTTGGCAACAGCTAGTAAAACTGTGTTTCCATGGAAACAGTAATTTGCGTCTCCAAATGGTACGCTCGAATAGAGCAACCATGGTTAACCGGTGATTGATGAGTTCCATGACACTCACGACTGACGTCATCAAATGAACCAACATAATAAAACAAAAACAGGGGTGCACGACTGAATTTTTCAGAAAGGGGAAATTTGAGGGGTAATTTTCACTGTTAGGAGGTCTTCATGATATTTAGGGGGGGGGGGGGTGCCGTTGCTCTTAGGTGGTGGGCACCCCTGTATGAAACTATGTTTCTTATCCAAGCTTAAAATAAAACTAACTGCAGGATTTATTTTCAGAACTCTTTCCGTTTCTGTTCCCACAAAAAGGAAAAAGAAGCTAAAGAGGAAGGAAGAAAACGAAAAGGGAAGAAAGGCAGAAAAATTAAAATTTTTGAATTTTCTCTCACCTAACCAAAGTGGATAAGTCATCTTGGTAGAATAATAAGAAAGAAGTTTGTCAGAATAATGAAAATATTTGAAATATTTTCCTTCAAAACCAGAAAAAGAGTGATAATATTCCGCTTCCACATTACGAAAGTTATTTATGGAGCTCGTGCGTATTATTTCGGACTTTTTTGAGCTATGGATTTATAAAAACTGCTCTGTGATGAAAGTTCTCGAAATTAGCAATTAATAATTTTCTTTCACATATTTTTACTACGCGTTGTTTGGATTTTTTTTCTGATACGAGGATTTGCATAAATAAGTACATTATTTATTTCAGAAAAAGAATTTTACAAGGCACTACAACTAATACTGATACTTCTGGCAATCATGGCGAATGTTTTGGTGTGATGTTTTCATACGCTCAGGGTCGAACAGTAATCAGGTCATCCGCATTATACGACGTTTTTTGGCTACCAAAAGATGATTCTGTTGAATATATTAATTGAAAAAAGGTTTATTTATGATCTGAGTCGCTTTTCTACTCTTGATTATTTTATACAATCTGGTATGTTGCTTTTATAATCATATATTGTTCTTATAGTATATTTTAATATTTTTAAGGTTAATATACTTTGGATTAGAAATTCCAACCCCCCGAACACCTTGTAAGATGTTTTTCCTTTTACATTTTCATACAATAGTATTCCTTCATTTTGCTACTCTATTACCATATTACCGTAAGTGTCCAGCCTTTCCCTTGATGTAATTTCGGTTTTCTCAAATTAAACTCCCAATAAAAGTTATTTAACTAAAATAGTGTTTAGTTTCGCAATCTATTACTTTTCATGTAGTGATTTTTATGCCTAAAAATTTTCTTTTCAATCCTAAAAAATAGTATTAATATTTTGAAATGTATTTGTATTACGGCTCTGATGTTTTTGATAACAAATCAGTAGTATCCATGCTGGAAAAAAATTCAGTGTTTAAAAAATGCTCCCCGCTTTTTTTGATATTAGAATATAAATTTGGATTTTAATAAAATAAGTAGTACTTGTAGTGGAAGCTAGGGTTGGGAACTGTAATGGATTTGAACTCATTTTTATTTATTTATTTATTTATTTATTTTTCGGTTTAGTCAATAATTGAATGAATACATTAAGCAGTTACCAGTAATAAATAATGTTTATATCAAAATATAGGTTGTATATAGTTACCATTATCTGAGTCAGAAAAGTAAACAGTAATATTTACAGGATGCCATAATTTTGTCAATTCCACGAACTGTTGAAATAATGGGTTCTTTTCTGTAATAAGAACTTCACTTGGCTTGGTGATTTGTTTACTTTCTACATTGGCAGGGCATCTGCTCAGGATTAAAAATTGTTAGCCACTAAATCAACAAATTTTGAAAATATTTACAAAATTAAAGTCCTAGGCACAGATCACTTTAACAAATTTTTCTATAGAATTTATATCAGAGAGTAAAGTATTATTTTTAATTATAAAATACAATCAATTAATTACTTTAAAGATGCAGCCTTCATTTTAAGTAAGATACCTACTCAGAATGGATTTTCAGAATTTTTATAAGTAATTTTTATATCTTTTGGCACAATTTAGAGGGTTTTGTTGGGATTTTTTTTTTAATGTGGAAATTTTAGATAATTTTCCGTTTGCCAAAACATTTGTCAAATAAGAGTTAGCTTCGCCAAATTTACAATTCTATTGCATTTGTCTTGATTGCAAATGCTTAGCGCGGGCCCAGCCTTAGTGAAAATTGAAAAATTACATTTATATTATCACCATGTTTGCTCCTCTTTTCAAATTTTATATTTTAACTAGCCTGCGTGCCCGGCGTTGCACGGGCTACTTAAAAAATGAAAGAGATGTCCAATTGATGTTTTTGTATTACTCTGACATCAGAGCGCTAAGGAGTAAATAAATACGCTTAATGCAAGGTTTGTAAAACACCAGTAGAGCATATTTTTGTCAAAATTCTCTTCAACGTTAATCATAGTTATCAATGATACAAGTCATGAGTATTTTCAATTAGCACAAAAGATGAAAATATATGCATTATCAACTATAATCTCTGGTCACTTTAAACTGAATTAAATCTGATAGACTATATCTGAAATATTTATGTACAATTACGATCATCTTTTTACATAAAATGACACACACATTTTGATTGATTATGTGAAACTAAAGCACCAAGACTAAATAAATACCAATAAGCATTAATTTAATACCAAGTCATCAGATTCCAAGATAGCTTTAGTTAAAATCCTTAAAAACAATTTTTTTGTTCAACTCTGTTTCACTTAAAGTAATCCAAACAATCTTAATTTAACATGTTCTTTTAACGATACAAACTGTATTTCAAAAATAGAAACAGGAAAGAAAAAGAAAGTTATTGCAATTCGAAAACTCACCCATGTAACGGGAAAAAGTTCAACAAAATAAATATAATTAGTCGCACATTATAAATGTATCAAAATATGAGGCCCGTGAACGATAAACTTACACTACAATCAATAAACATATCTAAAGAAACAACTTTCCTATGCTGAAAGGAGTTCAGAACGTCGAGTGTAAAAAAATAAAAAAAGGATAGACGATAAAATAAAAGCTATATCCGAATGGAGCAACCAATTTTAAACTAATTTGAAATGAAATTCTAGATGGAAACGTTGTTTTAAGATTTGGACAGCAGCCAAAAGAATCTCTTTTAAAACAATTATTAGAATTTTATTTGCTCATACGCAAAATGGCAACAGGAAAGAAATAAAAATTCCTGAATAACTTTATGTTAATTAACGTTTTAATTAATATCTCCGCTAATTAAACTCGTACAATTACGAGATTGGTTCTATTGTTTTCTTTGGAAAATTTCGAATTGATCGGTATCTCGTTCGACTCTCGATTCGCAGCGGTTCTCGAGGAGATCGATCTTCAGACAGACAGATGGACGCGAACAGATTTTAATATTATAGTGGATGACACTTTTAATGTTTTATTTATGACTAACCGCCTGCGGCGACCAGCTGGTCCGCCTTTTTTACGCCATTCGCCTTTTTAGGTCAATGTTGCCGCCTTCGGCGGCTGCTGAAATAAATTTTGTGGCAGTATCAATCAATCTATATCATTACTAGTTTGAATGAAATATTTTCTAGATCTATCTCCAGTTCAGTCATTTGAAATATTTTTAAAGGAAGGTGAGAGGAGACACAAATGGCGTACTCTTCATGCAAATTTTGTCGAAAAATAACAAAAAGCACTTCCACTTTTATGTGAAAGCATTGTTTTTTCAAAGTCATGGTGTGTGGGGGGGGGGGCATTGACATCCTGGGTTGAAGTTCCTTAAATGACGGGCATGCCTTTTTCTTGTTGTCCATCTACTGTATCGACCTCTATATTTGTCTATCTATCTATGCGATCTATGCTTATCACCTCTGACAGTAATTAACAATCTTTTTTTTATTTATACAAGTATTAATTCGAAAAAAAAAAACCATTTTTTTGTCCACTCAATCTCTATCTATTTCTGTACCTTACCTAACCACCAAACCGTAACAGAAACAAAAATCATGCAAAAAATCGCCGGCTTTATTTATTTAAACAAAATAGCCCACAAAAAAAAAAGCTCTATAACACCGCGCAGTGCACAAAAAGTAGCCCTTGCAAAAAGATAGAAAACTTTTTTAAAAAAGGTGAAGAGAAGGCAAACGATTTCAGCTGGATTACGTGATGAATTAAGTTCAGAACTCAGCTGGCAAACGAACAGCAACAGTTGTGTTCTGCATTAAAAAAGTTGTAAAAAAAAAACTATTGCGTATTTTAAAAAACTTTTTTCTTCTGAAGGAGGCAGAATGTTTTTACTATTACCAACTAAAATTTTAGAATTGAGGTTCAATACTTTTCGCAAGATGGGTTTCACAAAAAACTAAACCCAGAAAAAAAATGTAAAATAAAGGTTTTTTTCAAAAATCTATAAAAAATACAAAAATTGCTCTATCTTCAAAATTTTTTCATTCATCGTATTTAAAATTAAATTTCCTACACTATAGTACAAAAAAATATTCATCTGGCGCGATTGGTTAAGGATTGTTCAATACGTGGACCTTTCATATTGCGGCAGATATCAAATCTCAAGTTTAATTTTTGTTTCATTTGCTGTAACATGTCACGATCAATCGTAGAAAATGTGGTTGTTATCTTTTGGCGTAAATCTCTCAAATTATGTGGTCCATGGGAAACCAACTCATGATCTTTGATGTAACGCTATAACAATATTTTTAAAAAATTCTTTGAGTTTGGTCTGGAGAGCAAGGTGGCCATGAAAGAAGATGATTGTCCTTATCAGAACCTTGTCAAATCCAATGACTAAGAAGTTTGTTATTAAGAAAATAAAAATAGGGAACGTATGTTAGGTAATGGAGTTCCCCATCTTGTTAAAATGAACGACTATATTGATTGTGACAAGCACTGCTGCAGCAAGTGAAACAAGAATTAGACTTGATATCTGCCACATCATGAAAGTTTCACATATCGAACATTTGGGAAACAAAACCTGTAGAGTTTCTATCTCCAGTAAAGTCCATGTTGTTGCCATATTGATAATCTGTCTTCTTTAATAAGTCTTCCAAGGCCTGGGGGAATTGTCACAAAACTGACACTTTGCGGTACCCCTCGCCAATTCTTGCAGCATCCCAGAGTGCCGTGTTAACCAGTTTGAGAACCCCTGACTTAGTGGATTTTTTTTTATTTCATTGATAATTTTAGTCTGTTACAAGTCTTTTGTTTAAATATCATTAAAATAAAAACAAAAATGTATGGTAATGTAATTGAGTAGTCCAATGGGCCCTTAGGCCAAACATGGCGACAATAATCAAAATGATTAAGATGCTCTGTGACATACCTATAATGTAAAGGAATAAGTAATGTGAATGTTTGTATTTGAATCCAATAAATTTTTTTGGTTTAATAAATGGTTGCAATTTTTTTTTTTTACTTTAATTTTAAATTCTTTTCATCAATAATTCTTGAACGTTTCAGCTTACTAATTCATCAATATCTTCATTTTCGCAAAAATTACAGCTGGCAAAAATAAGTGACTTTACAGTATATTTTTCGCTTGCCTTTTCTTTTTGATATGAAGTTTTGATGTTACTTTTTCTGAAAAGTAACATTAATTCATGGTGTCCCCCCCCAGACATTTTTAGGGTTGTCTTGTCCCCTTTAAGGCAGAGGTTCTCAAAGTTTAAGCTACCAGAACTTGCCCCCCCCCCCAAATTAGGGCTTGGATTTTCAATGAAGAACTTTGGATTTTGTCTGAAATGCTTGTGTTTCAAATTTTGTTGATAAAAACAAAATATTTTAAATATTTTAACAATAAAACATTTTATTTTCACTAAATGTAAATATTTTTTGACTGAACAATCTAGAACAATACTTAAAATACACCGCCAGCTCAGTTATTCCATCCGAGGACTGCAGTTTCGTGCTTTTTAGCACTCATCAGCCCGGAATAGGGATCACATGAGCTGGAGGCGACAAATCTCTTAAGGGATCCAAGAGAGCCAAACAAACTGGTAGCTAATGCAGAATTAGCAAACCAGATGAGCAACCACAGGATGGAATAACAGTTGGCAGTGTATTTTAAGTATTTCTGCCTTAGCCCTGGCTTTAGGGCGGTAACTTACCACAAAAATACCTTAGCTTTGCCATCAATCTTTGTGTTGAACCGCACCATTGCTGCGGTCGCTCATCTGATTTGCTAATTCTGCGTTAGCTACCAGTTTGTTTGGCTCTCTTGGCTCCCTTAAGAGATTTTTCACCTCCAGCTCATGTGATTCCTATTCCGGGCTGATGAGTGCTAAAAAGCACGAAACTGCAGTCCTCGGATGGAATAACTGAGCTGGCGGTGTATTTTAAGTATTTCTGCCTTAGCCCTGGCTTTAGGGCGGTAACTTACTACAAAAATCTAGAACAATGTTTTTTTCATACACCAGCTGTGACTGTATAAAAAGATTGTGTTGGGATGTTGAGAAGAAATAAGAAAAAAAAAATCTTTTCTTTCCTGCTCAAGCCCTTGAAGTCATTTCCTTGTAAAATATGTACAATTGTCTCAAAACGTTAATAAAACTTTTGCTTTTTTTTTGCAGCGAACAAACTATTTAAGAAATTTAATTCTTTCATTATGAAATTCCTTTTTTAAAAATGTTCCAAAGAAATATATATTCGGAGCTACAATAGTAGTGAATTAAAAAGAGAAGTTAATAAATTTTAATGTTTATCTGTAGGGTCATTTTACGGTATTTTTGACATTTATATAGAGTCCGTAACATGATCTTTTTTTGCCATAACTTTTTAATTTACTGTTTGATTTGCAAATTATTTTAATTTTAAGTTGGTGTATTGATAGGAAAAGCTCAAAATTAAATAATATGCTAATCAAGCAGTAAATTAAAAGGTTATGGCCAAAAAAGGTCATGTTATGGACTCTACATAAATGTCTAAATTACCGTGAAATGACCCAGTTACATTATCTTGAGTTTTCTTGCCCAGGTGTTGATTTTACGAGTCCAATCTTGAGTTTTGCCAAAAATCCCAATGGCAGACCTAAGCAAAACTCCCAATGAAATACCTGCCACAGACCTAAGCAAAACTCCCAATGAAATACCTGCCAACTCTACTAGTTTTTCCATTAGTTTCCTGGATTTTGATAATTTCTCTTGATTGTGAAAAAGATGTAAGGAACATTTGGTTGTACTAAGAAGGAAAATAAAAAGTTCCTTTCTTTCCTAAATAACAATGAAAAATCCGTCGTAAACATTTACTGGATTTTTTAACTCTCTGATGGTTTTGAACATCTTATCATGCTCTACCAAACTTATTTCAAAAGCATTTTTTCCTTATTTTTCTGATGCTGAATGTTCGTTGTCAAATGGTCGAAGGTGCAGGGCCATAGCTAAGCATTTATAGAAGGTAGGGCACTTGATTTTCTTGGCAAGTTACTCAAAAAAAAAAAATCATGGAAAAGAATTTCATGCATTGTACTCATGACCCAGGACCATCAGAGGGTTAATGATCAACTGGATTTTTTCCCAGTAGCAGGGGTCTAGCCAGAGCAAATTTGGGTCCGTTAACGGACCTTTCACAAAAATCCGATCAACCAAAACGGACCTTTCACAAAAATCCCATCAACCAAAACGGACCCTTCACAAAATTCTGGTAAACAAAAACGGATCTTTCACAAATTGTTTATTGAAAAAGCAAATCTCAAATTAAAATAATACAGCATATTTAAAGTTAAATTAGAGGAATCAACTTATACAAAATCAGCTAATTTTGCAAAAGAAAAAAAAATCGGCACTCTTGTGATGCTCCTGCAAGCCATAAATAATTACTACCGCCAAATAAATATAATGCCTGTTGTTGGTTTCTTTGAAAGAAATTAACAGCTGAAAGTCAGTTTGGTTTATAATTTTGCTTGTTTGTTTTATGCAGCGGTGTTGTTGTAAACTTCTTTGGAAAAGCGTCAACATTCTCTGAATAGGCGTAGTAAGCACTTTTCTCTCCACTCATGATTTAATTATCAATAATATACAGCGAAATGAATTTAGAACTGCAAAGGTTAGTATGGGTGGGGTGGGTGTGATCGCTTCAGATAGGATTACAAAATTCAAACTTATCGCCACTTAGTGTCTGGTGGTGCGATGTTAAACTGTTATTTTGGGAGAAAGTTATATGGGTTTGGTTTTTCGATAGTAAAAAGGATAATTAACTTTAAATAAACTTTTATTTACCGTTATTTTTTTCTATAGATGCCTACATTTTGAAAAACGCAATCTTTTTACATCCGATATGAGAATCATATTTTATTCTTTTTTTCAAGCTAACTTCGCTTTATTAGGATGCAAATAAATGAAAGGTCTCTTTATTTTTGTAACAAAGCTTATTTCAAGTTTTTAAAGGGGAATTCCATTTTCTTTTATGAGTCAATAATTAAAATGCTGAATTGATGGTTTATTTTTTATTTTATTTATTTATTTATTTTTGCTTGAACTGTGTCCAGATATTAATGATATGTTTATCATAGGACTCTAAAATGCAATTCAAAATTAATTTTATCAAAAATATTTATTTTACAAGCCGTTTTTATAATTTTGATTCCTTCACTTTGAGGATTACAATCTCTTTGCATCCGCTGTGGAAATCTGATTTTTCGAATTTTCGATGTTTAATACGCTTAGTTAAGAGGTAAACAAATAAAAAAAAAATTTTATTTTTGTGAAAATCACGGAGTTTATAAGGTTTGAACGAAACTCTGTGCTCTTAAACAGTGTATTGGGTTAAAAAGTTAAATGCTGAACCCCTGCCTAATTTTTTTTCTTACAGTTATTTTAAATACTATACAAAAAACATTTCTAGTATAATTTAACATGATGTAGAATGGTAGATAAATATTGATACTTGAGGGGTGCCCATCTCCCAGGGAGCAATGCCTCCCCCTTCTCCCCAAATACTAGAAAAACACTCAAGAATGATATTCTCAACAGAAAAGAGAGAAAACATTCAACTTTAAGTGTCAATGATGCAGTTTCCACCATCTCAAGAGTCTAAACTTTCGTTTTTACAAGATTTTTTTTTTTTTTTAATTATTTGGTTTTTCACAAAAATAATTGATTTTTCACAAAATTATTTTATTTTTCACAAAAAACGGACCCTGTGAAAAATCCTAGACAGACCCCTGAGTAGATGTTGGCAGGTATGCAATGGGATTTCAAGAGCTGAAGATCTTTTTGTAAGAAAAAACATGATCGCACTGCACACTTCGCTACTGGTGGGACCTGTGATTGTCCTGTCCATTGGAAGCTGCTCTCACCCAGTGCTCAAAATTAGCGGTCATTAGTCGTATTTTGCAAACTATAAATACTATGGTTTTACTGTTCTACATCAACATGAAATTCATACAATTTTCAAAAATAACTGCCTTTGTGTATAATGAAATTTTAAGTGAGTTAATGTACAAGAGAAATAAAAATTATGAAGGCTTTTTATATTACTTGGCCTAGATGCATATGTTTAGGGCCATTGCAAGGTCTAAACAGTAAAGGGATGTATGAAATTGATGGCCCTTTAATTATTTCAAACGTATCTCAAACACAGTGAAAGATAATTGGTTTCAGTTTTTTGGTTTAAGAGAAGGTCATTTACTATGTTTAAGTATTGACATGTGACTTTTGAATTCACCTTCTTTTACATAACTATTCTTTACATTTTCATTAACTACAAGATTGATTAAAACTTAATTTGCTTTTTAAATACTTAGGCCTAGACAATCTATAAGTTTTAAGGATACAGTTTGTATATTTAAGAAATTCTCTACACCTATAGTAATACAGAATTAACTTTTATCCACATTTGGGGTGTTGTTATCCACATTTTGGGTCTCATTGGACAAAATGAAAATCCGCTGATTTTCCATATGTTTGATACATATAATTATTACGACAATGTAATAGAACAGTTATTTGTGCTAAAGGAGTTGCTATGTACATTGGGACCATACTCCTGCCTGTTTCCTGTTACTTATTTCTCATAATAGGGAAGTTTTCGATTTTTCAATTTTATTTTTATATGATAGAGTAATATGTATGAACATCATAGGTGAAAAAAATTTTGCGATACGATAAGTAGTTTTTTTTTTAAATTAATTTTTAAAGTTCAAGCGATTGTGACGTCAAATGGCACAGGAAGTGACGTCTTGCGCTCTTCCGCCGCGGGAGAAGCCGAAGGACGTGCAGTTGGCTTCAAAGACGAAACGGAAAGCTTACCTCCTCGCGTTTCTGGAACATTAACCCTCTCATCCTCTCGGAAATATTCGAATACCATCATTGATGTTACTTAAGGAAAATTATTAGATTGTGCTTTGACGAATCCGGCCTCTATAGTGTGTTCAAAAGGATTAATGAATTTCTAAAAAATAAAAATATCAGCACGCTCAAAATGTCCTTAGCAAAAACAATGGATCTTTGGCGGAAGGCTGCCCATTAGTGCCCTGTGACGTAAGCTCGTGACGTTTCAGAAGAGCCCACTTTTGCGCATGGATTTTTAAAAATTCATTAAAAATCAATCACGGTGTTTTAAAATTCGGCGATGGTGAATTTTTTAGTTTTGAGGATCAATCAACAATATCCAGTCAGGGCCGTATTTAGGGGAGGGCAGGCGGGGCTACTGCCCCTGGGCCTCCACAGCAAAGGGGCCCGCACAATAAAATTTTTACAAAATATCCTAAATTTCAGGGGTCAAAAAAATTGAAAATATCTGGTAAATACATATATATCAAAATATTCGGATATATATCAAAGTATCGGATATTTTCGAAACACTTCCAAATCCGGCCCTGTATCCAATAGTCAAAATGTGAACATTTAATAGGTTGCAACTTCCCTATTATCCATATAATTTTAGTTATGAAAAAGTTTATAAATGAATGAAGTTGAATTTGAAAATTTTCTAATACAGATTTGTTTAAATACTGAATAATCAACTTTTTACTTGTTTTTTCCACTTTGAATTTGAAAGTTTAAAGTTTTTAAATATATCTTTTTAAATAACTTTTAATTTTAAATACTTTAGATTAACATTTTATTTTTCAGATTTGAAAATGTGAATCCACCATTTCAAAGCCTGCTACCTGTAAAATGCTCATCATTTACTTCTTCATAGATTTGATTCACGAATAAAATAACTTTTGCTTAATTTATCAAGAATGCTTCCTTCCAGTGTTTCATGAAATATTGTTTTAGGGAACTACCAGGTAAGATTTAGCATAATGGTCTTATCATATAGCAAAATTTTTTTTCTGGGGGGGGGGGAATCTGCTTCAAAATTTATCAACAATTATTTTTGTGACTGAAGTTCCTGTCAAACCCAGTTTTTTTACTTTGTGTGTTGCTGTTGTTTCTTTAACTGCAAAACTAAAAGGAAATTATGAAGAAGAAATCTTCATAGAAGCTTTATGTCGACAGGATTCGACACATGATTTTGTTTAGTTTTATATTTATTTATATTTAAAAATTAATTTTATCCGTCTTTCAATAGTAAATAAAATTCAAAATTATATTAATGGACTTGAATTATTTTGACAATGTTTATGATTTTCCATGTTAAATATAGTTTACTTTTAATATTTTAGAATTATTTATTTATTGCTTGTTGGTGTGTATATTGATAATGCTTAGCATAAAAGAGCTATTTCATCATTATTTACTGTGAAATATTCAAACTAAGGCCTTAAATGAAAGGTGAGAATTTGGGAAAATTTTTGTAGTGAAAACTAAAAAGATTTGAAGACCATAAAATTAAAAATGTTATGTTTATAAATTGAAGTGGATGTTTTAAAGTGAATGTTAATTATTGTACATTGTGCTGTTTCAGGTATTATTTAAAATGGATTTTATTTGAAGTGTATGTGCATCTGTAGTTTGAGAGATGGGAGTTAGTGCGTCTTCACCAGCTTCGTGTAGCAACACACAAAATGAGCCTATGGCATCTACTCTTCAGGCCCAAAGTGTGTGTACCAGCTTTTCTTCCGGGAATGTGGATCAGTATGGGAAGGAAAAAAAGAGAAAAGTCGGATCATTGTCCACTCTCCGCAAGCGTTTCACCCGCAGACGGAGAACGAGCAAGGGATTCGACCATGCTCAAGTTTTCCGCGAGTTCATTGCTGACTGGAGTCCGCGAGATGTCGTTGCTCTCGTTGAGGAATATGAATCTACTTCGGCTTTGAAAGAGATAACTCTTCAGGCGGAAATGGCTCGTCCACCTGCAAGCTCGTGCAAACAAGACTTGGGATTATTGTTTGAAAATAAATATTGTTCCGATATTAATCTCATATATCAGGGAACAGTGTTCGCCGTGCATCGTGCAATTTTAGCAGCTAGGTGTCCATTTTTTCGTGAAATGCTCAATAGTTTATCATCCATTTGTACAGAAGTTGCTGTGGATATTGATATTGCTGGTGTCAGTATATCAATGTTTAATGAACTCCTACGATACCTTTATACTGGTGAACTTTCAGTATCTGAAAGCTATGGTGGGAATTTTGATATATTATTTCAATTGAGTGAGCAGTTTGGAATACCAAACCCACTTGAACAAGATTTAAAATATCTGCTTGAAACTGGTATATATAGTGATATTTCCTTAAGCTTTACTTCTCCAAGTGATACTGGCCACACGATTATGCGTGGTCAGACTTACATCTGTGATCATATATTAACTGATGGTGAGGGAAAACCGTGTAAAATTTGCCATGGGACAAATGAATTTTGGTGTCATAGAGCTATTTTATCCGCTCGATCACCCTTTTTCCGGAATGTCATACATAGACAGCAACGTAGATCAGCTGATATGCATGAAACTCATAGAACTCGAATTCTGCTGGACGATAGTATAATTCCACGCCGATATGCATGTATCTTATTGCGTGCTGTTTACCAAGATGCTCTTGAATTCGGAGCAGTTTTACCTGATAGTACAAAAAGAGGTAGTATGCCAGATGTTCATGTGCCCCAGTCATCTGTGGAAGAGGCAATGCAATTGTTTGAAGTTGCCCGGTTTATTGAAATGGATGCTCTTGTACAAAGTATGTGTTGGCTTTTGATTTGTTCTCATAAGTTTTTGTGTTATTATTATTACATATTTATTGTTTTTTATTACACATTTCTTTTTAATAGGTGATTTTTACAATTTTAGGCATTTATTTGTTTAGTGAATCTAACATAGTAATTAAGTGAGTCTGAAAATGGGTAAAAGCTGTAACCTTTTTAGCTATTCAAACTGAAGACTTCTTAAGTGCATGGAAATGGGATGGTTTAAGCAAAAGTTATCACAGTAAAATGTTAGCACTGCCTATACAGGATAGTTCTAGACCACTGGTGCCCAACCCTTTTCTATTATAGGGCTTCACCTTCAGACTTAGATAAAATGAAAAGCTTTCTGAGAACACAAATCCTGACTGGAAAATTTTTTGCAAATAATTATTTTGCCTAGCTCACCCTTGAATAAAGAATTAAATTTATAATATATCTAATATGAAAGAGTCAAAAAAATAAGTACTTTAAATCATTTTTTTTTTTTACAATAACATATAGTTTGTGTTTATTTTTCACCAACTGAAGAAAACTGCCAAAACCATTATTTTTTCACATATGTGCTTTAAAAAGCTTTTGAAAAAAGGTTTTAAGAGAAATAAATTGGGAATTTTTTAAAAATTCCCTTAAAAAAATGTTTTTTTATTTTTATTAATGTTAGCAGTTTGAAAAAAATTTCTGCAGAGCCAAAAATTTTCTGTGAACGCCGTTTGCGCGTTCGTCTATATTATGCAAGACTGTTCACCAAATATTGAAATGATTCTCGTGGGCCAGAAGAAACGTAAACTTTCAAAATGCTTAAACATTTCTTTAATAAGGTGGAAAAATATGGAAAGAGAAAGAAAATTAAAAACCAACGGTTATCATTATCATTACTATGCTTTTTTTTTTTTTTAAACGTCTGTTTTTCAGAAGCCAATTTTTGAATATTTGGCTCCAAATTTGCAAATTTATCATTAATTATGCTTTGCAATTTATAACATTCAACAAAGCTATGGTCCATGCAAATCAGGTAAAAGGTTCGTAGGTTGAGCGCCACTGTTCTAGACCACAGGTATTAAACCCTAAAATGAGGAACAAGACACGGAGATAAGACATTGATGTTTCCTACATAATAGTATTTTGCAATCATTATTAATTTAATCTTTCTTTTGCAGTAAAATCAATGCCTTCAATTTTTAAAATCTTCATTTAAATATAGAGAAAAATACAGTTACAAATGTGTAGTAAATTGCTATCTTAAGGCACGTTTACAAGGAAAATACAATAACCATTGGCCCCTGTGCAATGGAAGTTTATGTGTGTCGTGAACACAGCACCACCGATAGCCCCACGTTTTCAAAGCCTGCCACTGAACTCCATGCTAACGCACAATTCAAACATGCCTAGCTTGCCACTGGCAATGCCCGCCTTATTAGCGCGTGTAGATATTTTTCTATTGCCGTTTTACCTTGCAACCTACAGTTGATCCAATACCTCCTCCGAACATTGCTGCCTTCTGGCCTTTTCTGAATGGATGTTCAAAATTCTAGAGTAGTCCATATTTTCGAAATTGTACTCGATACGTTATGCATTCATTATGTTTATTTTATCTTGATGTGCATTCATCAGTTTTCATTGTGTGCCATGGAAGTTAATGATGCTGTGAGAAAAGATTGATCAAGGTTCTGGATATAAACAGTGTTTCTGTATTGGAACAAGCTTTTTTTTTTTTTTTTAATCTCATTTTCTCATTAATAATGTTACATGACTCCTTAATCATTACGTTTACATTTTAGGTTGTGAAGATTTTATTGTAGAGTCAATAAGCCTGGACAGCCTTCTGCCAGTGTTGCGTTGGAGTAGTCAGCCTCATGGATCGCAATGGGTTTACCGTCAGGCCGTTCATTTTATGCGGGAAGAATTTGTGGCAGTTTCTTCATCCCCTGTGCTATTCCAGTTGGATAAATCACATTTGATTGATGTTATAAAATCTGATTTCCTGCAGGTAATTTAACTGGGGTTTTTTAATTTACCTGTTCTTTTTTAAAATTTTCTAGATCATGCCATCAAAGATTAGAAATAAAATTAGCTGAATTCAAATAGCTGAACGCTCTGTCCTCATCTTACGTGGATGACAGATACTGTTCGTAACATAAGCCTATGTAAGCAAAAGAACTTTTTCTGGGAAATTTTTCAGTCTTAAATAATCTTTCTGCAAATCAGTTTACTACTTTCCCTTAACTTTGATAAATGAAGTTGCAATGGAAAATTCCATGTGTCTTTTAGTTAAAACTCCGGACTAGGAACTCTGATTAGTAGCCACTGGCTATCTCAACCCCCTCCCCCCCCCCAAAAAAAAGGTAAAAGTAAGCAATTGCTAAGGATTTTTTTACATGTCATTCTTTACTGTTTAAATTTTCGTAAAATTTAGGTTTCTCATCATAAAAATAATTTTATTTTGTATTGTTTTAAATAGCAAAATCAGTTGTTTTGTTTATAGTTTTTTTTTCAATATGATAAAAATGCTGGTAATTAATTTGAAATTTTAATTTTGAAGTAAAGCCCCTTATTAAAATAATCAGTTATCCAACGTTTTGAAGCATAAAAAATGCAAGTTACTGCAGACACGTGTTTCAGTCTTAAAATTAACTCCTTTTATAATGCAAACAATTATGAGCTTCTGAATGAAGTCATCCAAGAAATTTTTCATCCCAGCTTTTCTCAGGTGACTTTTCATCCAGACGCTCATACTTCTTTGCATTGGAAAAGATGTTCTTTGTAACAAAGAAACATGTGTCTGCAGTAACTTGCTTTTTTGTGCTTCAAAATGTTGGATAGCTGATTATTTTAATTTTCAGCACAAAGGTATTTATTCGTTAAAGCCACTTATGTTTAGTTTTTATATTAAAATGCCATTCAGTTGGCTTGGAAGATTTTGGCTGAAGCTTGGATTTCAAATGAATGAAATTTGATTAGATATTATTGATCTATTAGATTAAGTAAAATATTTTTTAAGTTGAATGAAAAGTACAGTGTGTTGAATTAAAATTTTTCAAACTCTTAATGAAAATGCAAAATGAAACCTATTGTTTGCTGGATCAGGGGTTCTCCACCTTTCAAACCCCCCTTTGATCTCAGATGGAAGATTACACTCATACACCACAATCACCACCATATTGTCGCCTCATAGCAACAGTAAGATATATGAATGTTATTGATGAGATTAGATATCTTACTGTTGCTCTGAGGCGACGATATGTGGTCAGTACAATAATTTGCAATTACACATACTGATGGTTGTCTTTACTAATAATAAAGCTGAAAGTCTCTCTGTCTGGATGTCTGTGACATGCATAGCGCCTAGACCGTTCGGCCGATTTTCATGAAATCTGGCACAAAGTTAGTTTGTAGCAGGGGGTGTGCACCTCGAAGCGATTTTTCAAAAATTCAATTTTTTTTTTTTGCTATTCCAATTTTAAGAAAATTTCCTCGAGCAAAATTATAAGATGGATGAGTAAATTACCAAGTTATCATAACGTGGAACTGTAACATGGGCAAGCCAATTGGCGAGAAATTCGCTATACATTATTTGTAAATATACAGGCGAACCAAAAGATCTTTTAATTTTCTACTATGGGCAAAGCCGTGCGGGTACCATGAGTTTTTAAATAAATATGTAGTTAATTTCACACACAATTCAATGCTGCAACACATACATTTATTTTGAGTACATATGAAAGTCAAAAACTAAAAAGTAAACACTAATTTATTTGAAGGACATAAGTGAGGTTGGCATGGAATCCTTTAGTCACCTTCACAGTATTAATGAGAGGAGATTCTATATTTATATGTGATCACACAATTGAAAGACTTATAATTAGTTATACTTTTTTATTTTATTGATTGTTCACTCCTTCCTTGAAATTCTTCTACATCCCTTTGGGAAGTGCCCGCCCAGGTTGAGAACTTTTGGTATAGAGTGGAGTGCAAATTAATGTTGAAATTATTTATAATATGAGAGGAGGAACACAGATAATAAAGGAAACATTTAGAAGGGATAAAATATATCACAGTCAAATATTTTAAGCTAACTAAAGCAAAAATTCTGGCTGGAGGATCTGTAGCATCCTCCTCCCCTCTTTTCATTTTTCTCCTGCAGCATAAATCATTTGTAGTTTTTATTAAAGTTGTGTGAATGTTCAAAACTAAGCTAGGTGAATTGAAAAAAAAAAAAAAAAAACCTTGATTTTCAAATAATTTGAAATATCAGAGCACTAGATGATGTCTGTAATGTACCTAGGCAAGAGGCTTGACATTATAATGGTATTCTGCTGTATTGCAATTATATTTCTTTTTTTAAATTCATTTTTAGCTATCACTTTAAATTGAAATAAATGTGTAAACTGTCAATACTTTGAAAAAAAAGGGGGGGGAGGCATTCCATGAAAAATCAACCCTTTGTCCCGCACGTGACGGTTCATATATTTTCTTAAAAAGTACCTAATAATTGAAAGGATAATGACGAAATTTCTCGCGTAAGAAATCACACATAAGTTTATAATTTGTTAAGCAGAAAAAATATGTTTATTAACATTTTGAAGTATTATTTTTAATGAAATATATGAAGTGGAACATGCTGGACAAAATTTCGGTGGAATGGCTCAAAAGCTCAATAAAATAAATCATGAATACTAATTGTATAAATTTGAATGTATTTTAGGCAGGAGAACTAGAAGTTTTGCAAGCAGTGCTCAAGTGGGGAGAGCATCAGTTGTTCAAACGTGTTGAAGAAAGAGGTTAGTTTATTTTTAGTTCATTTAATTAAAGTTTTTATATTTCACTATTTGTCTGAGACATTAATGGAGTCAGTATTTTTTTTCTTTTTGGCTCTTGAAAAATCTTGCATTTATCTATCAAAATACTAAGATAGACACAATATGACCTGCAACAGGAGGTTCTAGGAGTGCTAACCTCCCAAGTTCGCCTAAAACATAACCAAACACCTGTAATTAGAACTACAACAAAAATACAATTAAAAATTACGTTTACCAGCTGATTGAAATTCATATTGCTGTGAAAGAATATTAAAAGTGATCAAATGGCACGTCATTTATAGGAATGATAAGCGATTTGTCTAAAGAACTAATAAAATTTGTGAGTGTCAATTCTGGGTCAAAAGCAGCTAATTTTGTAGTGCAAAAAAAAAAAAAACTTAGAAATGAATTTCGCTCATCACTGTATTGATAAAAACTCAAATTGATTACTTATATTAAAAGTAGACCTCATCCAATATTGGAAAATAATTTTATTATGTAAAACATTTTCTTTTGCGAAGTTAATATTTATAATATCTCCATGTCTTTTTGCTTTTGCATGAAGTTTTTTAGCAGCTCCTGTAAAAATTAATTGAAATTCTTGATTTTTTAAAAAAATGTTTATAAAATTCTTTTTGCTGTGATGTTCATTTGCTATCTTTATAACAGTATTGCTTGTGGCTATGTAACCTTTGCATGAAAATGCTACTCTTCAAGGATTAAATTTTCTTGTTCATTGTATTGTTTAAATTGGCATATTTTAATTGTTAAAAATCATCATAGTTGTGTTTTTCATATATTTAAATGTCTGACTTCAAAATAATTGTAATCATACAAGAAGTTGCTAATTTTCTTTTCTTACATGTATTTTTATCCTTTTAACGCAAGAAAACTTGTGCGAAATTCAGGGGCAATGTTCAAGTTTCAAATCATCAAATTTTGATATTAAACCATCAACGTTAACTAAAAGTATTGGGTACTGTGCTTCTTAGAACTGTTAAAAAAAGGGTCGTTTTTTTGGTTGATTTTCAGATTGAAAGTTTTATTTTTTTTTTTTAATTGGACACTTATTTATGTTTCAAAATAAATTACTGATTTTAAAATCAGATTTTATGCATTGCACACAAAGATTACAAAAAATCATTTATTTCACTTAAATTTAAAAAAAAAATGGTTTAAATGTTAGTGCAATCAGTTATGTCAAGTCTGAAAAATTTGTTGGCAGGTATTAAAAATGTATTTTCAGAGCATCAAAATCACCCTTTTCTTGCAATTAAAACTCTCTCTCTCTCTGTATTATTTTATGTAGTGAATACCAGATTTGCATTTTGTGCCATTTAAATTTATCGAAGTATGAATTAAAATAATGCTTTTTTTTTAATTTTCAATGTGGAGTTATTTATTTAAAATTCAACTTTAAGTTACCATTTAAGTTTCACTCTTTGGATAAATTTCTGATTTGTCCTGTGACGTTTTCATGTATTCTGCTTTCACCTGATGATTTAGGATACTCTGGGCAAAATTTAACCATCTAATTCACTCTGTTTTAGAATCCTCAGATGTAAATATTACATTCAATTAATTTTGGAACTTAGTAGGGGGCACACGATAAACAGAAAATGACAATAATGGGTCCACAAGACAAAAAAAAGTTTGAGCCTTTAGTTAAAGTCAAATTCAGTCAACCTGTACCAATCTTAAAAGACACTTACCAAGGCTGGTGTCTTTAAAAATCTGCTGTTTTGATGAAAAAAAATTTTTTACTGAACACAAGGCAACTATTCACAAGATTTCAGTCTGCTAAAGTTAGTTTTCTTCGTAAAGCAGTAAAATGTGAACGCTATGTATTTTGAAAAAGGATATTGTTTTTAAAATTTTATTTTTTAATTATTTGTACTTGCCTTTTCTTTGCAGAGCCAAATTTAGTCAGTCATACTGCTCACAGTGTCAGCAGGCGTGGTCTACGCCGGCGAGATTTGAGTGATGTCGAACTTCGTGATTTGTTATCAGATTTGTTAAGCTGTGTTCGTATTAGTCATGTACTACCTCCTGATAGTGAAGCTCTGGTATCTGCTGTAAGACGAGGCCTCATCAGTACACCTCCATCCTATATGTTAGGAGATGATTTGTGTGTGGTTGGGCATAGCTCCAACTTAAAAACTAAGGCTTGGATTAGAGGAAGGAATAGTCATGGACTGTATGTCAAACCGCGTCTTTTTACTCCATTTGTTGAGGAAGCAAAGGTAGGAGTTATTTATTTTGTTTTTTTTTTTTTTTTTGGGAAATAAGGAATTTAAATGCACTTGTTTCGTTAATTCTTTTTGTTTTCAAATGGCCTGTCCCAGTTTGTAGAAAATTGATAAAAATCATTTTTTGTTACGTATATTAATTTATTGACCCCCCCCCCCCCTTTTTGTGCAATTTATTATTATGGATTTTGCTTTTTGTTAAATATTTCAATTTTGTTTACCAATTTACAAGTATTCTATGTAAATAATTTCCATATGTTTTATTACAATTTTTATATAAGTTTGTTAAAACTGTTAAGATGCTTAAAGTGTTCAATTTTCATGTTTCAAATTATGTATTAACCCTTGTACTGAACCAATTGACTGGTTATTTCTGTATCTCATGGCTAGACTAACATAAATGGTGATTTTCAGGTTAAAACTGTACATAATGTAGAATCTTATTCTGCATTGAGCTATAACAAAATAACAGGAAATAAGCAGTGTTGTGAGCCTTTGGATGTAAAGACATCTGGTGAGGCTTTTACCAGATGTCTTTTCATGCAAATACGCACAACTTTGAATTGAAAAAGGTGGGTTCTAGAACCAGGACCGTATCCAGAGGGGGCTGCGATGCCCCCCCCCCCCCCCCCCCAAAAAAAATATTTTTGAAATGTTTGTACCGTAAAACAGAAGAAAGGTTTTTTTTTTTTTTTTAAATTTCTAATGTCAGAAAAGGAAAATAACAAAAGTTTTTTATTCTTAATTTTGTAACTATTAAACGAGTGAAAATTTGAAGAAATACAGAAAAAGCAATTTTAGTTCTATTAGCTGCAAAGCATACTTAAAATTTAGACCCTTAATTAGGACTTATTGCTCTTTCCCAATTCAATTCAGGGCTGTCCAGGGCCAAGGCAGGCCCCTTGTCAGTTTGGTAGACTTTTCCTCCTCCAAGGGTGTGCACAGAAATTTTGGGGCCCGTCACAAATGACTTTTTCCACCCTGCCTCCATATTGTTTACCCCTATTTTCATCCCTAATTTTAAAAATATTGGACCCCCTTCAAACTTGGGCCAACAGGTGTCCCTTCTCCCCTCTGTGCATGCCCCTGCCCTCCTCCCCCTAAAATTCTTATAAAACTTACACTGCACCGATTTCGAGCCGGGGCTCCAAGGGCCGGGCGCCTAGTTTCTGATTAAGATAGTATCTGGTTTCCAAGAAGTGCCAAATTCAGCTCCTTCCATACATCCTGAGTAAAAAATGAAAAATCATGATTCTCACGTTTTTGTAGCATATTTTTCAAGATAATTTTTTGAGACTGATATGTTCCATGTCTTGCCATTTATTTAACACCAAATTCAGTATTTTGGAAGTTCTTTTGTTATTGCTTGTTTTTATCTTACTTCTACCTCATACTGTTCTTAAGCATGAGAATCATGTACATCTTAAACATGAGAAAAAAGTAAAACTTACTCTACTCGATTTCATTTTCTGCACTACTTATGATTGAAAAAAAAAAGTTGTTTGCTTTGAGAAATATTTTGTTACATTTATTTTTAACTTAAAACGGGTGTGTCTTACAAAGTTATAATCATTTTGTAAGACTGTGCAATCAACTTCTGAAAAGTGCAAATAAAGTGCTTTAAATAATTTCAACTGGTCTAGAGTCTTTGAAAATTATTTTTAAGTTTTTAAAATTCCTTGAAAAGTTTCTCAATTTTGTTTCTTATCAAGAAAATAAAGTATGAATTGTCCAAATGGCCAGAATATTACTCTTTTGTTCTTATTTTCTGAATTTATACACCATTCCTTTTAAACCATTTTATAAAATTTTAATACTGCAGGGCATTTGATGAAAAAGGGGGGGGGGGAGTGATCAAAAACAAACTGCAGTAAAAGCCAATATGAGTAAATGAGGATGCACTTCTCTTTTCTCCTCTCTCGTTTTTCCTCTCTGTCGATTAATGTCAACGGTTTGTCGAGCAAGCAATTTTTATTTTGATTGATCTTGATTTGCAAAAGAATGCATATCTTTTAAAAGACTTTGTTTGCCTATTTTTCTTCAGATTGTTGTAGTCCAATTACCCCTTTTATAAGGCCTCAAAATACAGATTTTTATATCTATTTTTCAAAAAATCTCACAGGGGAAAAACCCCTGGACCCCCTGAAACTAAGGATGTTCTACCTCTTATTTAAGGAGACATTCTCCTGTTATCCTTACCACTACAAGGTAAATAAAAAAATAATAAGGAATTAAAATTAAAATAACAACGTCCAATGGTGGAATCATTAAAAATCAAGATAAAAAAACATCTTCTGTGTTAAATATTTTTATGTGTGTATTTGTGTCTATATGTATGTGTGTGTGTTAGGGCAACGTGCGAATCCGGGCCCCTCTTGAAAAAGATTTCTGGATATGGCCTTGCTAGAAACCCCAAAACGTGTGTTCAGTGATCTGTTTATTTGTGCTAAACAACATTGGATACTTCCTGTTATTTCTCAGCACAAAGTTATTTACAAAGTAGTAAAAAAAAAGGCAACACATTGGGGTTATCAATTTATTAAAAAGTTCTCCCTTAAGAATTTAACAGTAGTAATGTAGCCGTAATAGTAGTAGGATGAAATTTTTATAGTAATAGTTCATACCCAATCTTTCCATAATTAAAAAAATTTGACTTCATATGCCCCCCCCCCCCTCCCACCCCAACACGAAGTTGCAGAGCTTTTTATGTTTCTACTGCTTGACAACTTTTTATGTCTCAACAAAGAACTTACTCTCTAAAAAAAAATTAGATAAATATCTTGAGAAATGTTTGGCTTGTAATAAACTTTTTATTAACATCATTAATTTTATTCTTGGCATGTCATTCATTAATTTTTATCAAATTCAGGCTTGGCTGGAAGAGCAACTTGGTCAGGATACGGAAGTTGTGCGTCAGCAGGTGTGGCATATATCTCACATTCCTGACACATTGTATATGGTTGAAAAGCCGTTGTCATTCAGCGAGGGTGTTGTACCTTTAGGACACTTGTGTCCATTGTCAAGTCTTGAATTCATGAAAGATGTGGTTCTCGGTGAGTATACGTCTTACCTTTATATTCAGGATTTTTTTGATTTACATAAAGCCTTGTGAAACAACAATATTAAAATATTATTAAAATGAAATCTATGTGAAATGATTTCCTGTTTTTTTCCAAAATGAGAGATGAAAAGTTTGTTTTGAACGTAATACAAGACATACATGACTCTTTCAAAATCTACATTTTGAAAGAGTCATTGAAGCATTTATTACGACCCTGAAGCATTCACAAGGATTTCATTCTGAACTTCCATGAAAGCAGTATCTATCTTAATATCTGATCAATTTGGCTAACTTGAAATGTAGATTTGATTTCTAGGCAATTCTTTTAACTCTCCGAAGAATAGAAAACTATTTGTTTTCAACTCTTTGGATTTTTATGAAATTCTTTTAACTCTCTGAAGAGTAGAAAAATGTTTTCTCCAGGGTTGGCGAGGTTTTGGACACTACGGTAAAAACCACGGTAAAAAACCTGGTTTTTACCGTCCTTTCCAAAACCCTCGTGTCCAAAACTGTCCGAAAGTGTCCAAAACTATATTTTTAGAAAAATTGTATTCTGTGAGAAAACATCAAAAAGAGAATAAAATGTATCAAAGTAATGTTTTATATTGAACATTTATTCAATGAGAACATTCAACTTATTTATGCAGCTGATTTTTAATCTAGTTACATTCAAGGCGAATTCTTGATTAAAATTTCAATTTGTATGCATGAGTTTATTTATTTATTTATTTATTTATTTATTTATGATATTAGTAACCAAATTTCCCTATGTTTATGCATGTGGGCAAATGAAAGCAGGGTTTTTCTCATCCTGTTCAAAACTACTTTATAAGATACTATATTTTGTGAGAAAATATCAAAAACAGAACAAAATGTGTCAAAATTATATTTTTGACTATTTAAAATATTTATTTAATGTTAACATTCAAGTATAATTATATAACTTATTTATGCAGCTGATTTTTATCAATCTAGCTACGTAGAAATTAAATTCTTCATTAAAAATTTCAATTTGTATGCAGGAGTTTTTTTTTTCCACAAACCAAATTTTTCAACATTTATGCATGTGTGCAAAAGAAAGTGTTCAAAATATACTGCAATAATTGATTTAAATGCAATAAATAATAATTTTTTTATTGTTACCGAATGTATTATATTAAAAATATGAACTAAAAAAAGAATAGCACAAATTTTATGACATAAGTGTTTAATCATCAATTTCTTGTTCTTTAATCTATGATTTAAAAAATAATTTTAGGTAAAACATCAAGCAAAACTTATTTGCAAAAACCATTTTAAAAAAAGTTTTTTTTTTTGCTCCTAAATATTGCACATTTAGTAACATTCCTTTGAGTTATAAATGTAACTGAAATTAGTTGTCTTGGGTGTGTTGTGAATTTCCTTTCATAACTCTACCAACTGTTACATAAGGAAGTTTTTATGTAATAGTTATTGGCAATTTTTTAAGTAAAATATTTTTTAAATTAACATTTTGGAGAAAAATATTTTCAAATAGTCATTGATTAAACCTCATTAATATCTATATTTATGCATTACGAATATTGCAGTAAATATGAATCGATTAGATTACACCTCTTTAGCTTTAGCATAGTTTTGGACAGTTTAAGACAGTTTTCGACACTTTTGGACAGTTTTAGGCAGTTTTGGACGGTAAAAACCACCTGTCCTGTCCTAAACTAGTTTTGGACAGTCCAAAACCCAACCCTGGTTTTCTCATATCACCATCTTGAATAATTTCCATGCACTTTTTATCCATTTTTTCTGAATTCATGTTGGATACTTTTGTGGACTGATGGGATCTGCATTCTCTCAGTTTAATGATAATTTATGGTTAAATAATTAAAATTTTAATCAGGGGTGCCCCCTCCCCATGGGCAAGGGTGCATCCCCGTCAATGCACAGAGACCCCCCAAATGAGGAAAAATACCCCTCCAAACACCCCCCTAAAAATTTTAATGGCAGTCTGCATCATGAAGCCCTAGGTGCGGATATATTCTTTAACCCAAAATATTCTGCAACTTTAACCAAAACTTGAAAAAATTATCCCTCCATCTCTCCCCTCCCCCTTCCCCTGTTTTCTTTGCATTCTCCTCTTTCTATGTTTTTATTTATTTGCCTCAAGGCAGTTGTAATCTCTGTGCAATCTGCTTGAATTTTGGAATAAACTTAATGTAGTCAAATGATATTTTGGTTTATTGGTTATTATATTTTTTTTTAATGTTGTCCTAGTTAGCATGAATGAAAAAGAGCCAATAGTTCAATTATGGAATTAACTGAGTTAATTTTAATCATTTCTTGTGCTGCTGTTGTTCTCTTATATCTCCCTTCTTTTCCTCTCATTTGCACTGAAACAGTTGGTCTGTGCTCTACTGAAAATATTGGGCACATGTGTCCTACTTTTTATGAGCTTTACATTAAGTTTTAGTTTTTATTTTGTTGGAGAGAATCATACTCCATAAGCTTCATAAAATCATCGTAACTTTGTTTTCCTTTTGTTTGTTTATTTTCTCATTAATAATGTTGTAATAATCAAAACCATAGATTGGCTATAGTAAATATGATTCTTTATTTTCCATATAATTTAAACATCAACTAAGATTATTTCCTTTCCCATTTTAGATGAAACTACTTTACGACAAATGAAAAAGCGCGAGAAAGAACTGAGACAAAGTCAGAGTGCCCGTCGAGCTTACACTGTTGTTCGAAATCATTGTGATGTTACCAAACTCTTACAATTGCGAGTGGTAAGAGAGTTTGGCCTTCCAGACAAGGTGATGGAAGTTCTTCATCGAACATCTTACCAGTTTCTTGAAGAATATAGTGCTGAACATCATCCATCTGCTGCCTCTGTTTCATCAAGTCATCAGTCTCGCTATCCTGGGGACCATTCTAGTCATGTCTATGGATTGCCAAGAATGTACAAGCCTTCTAGACACCTTAGTTTGGAACTTGGAGAGGCAAGAGAGGAGCCTCTACCACCTACAAACCAAGTAAGAAGAATGCTCCTTGTTGCATGTTTATTAATTGAAGCAAAATAATTGCTTCATTAATACAAAATACACAAAATGAATTGAAATCTCAGAAATAAGACCTTATTTTGTCTGAGGTATGAGTAGGTGATTGGTATATATATATATATATATATATATATATATATATATATATATATATATATATATATATATATATATATATATATATATAAAATTGATTTTCGTGCATTTTTTTACTGGTAATCATTTTATGTTTAATTTAGCATTGTGTTTGTCGGTGGGTTGGGGACATGATTAAAAACTAAACAATATCAAAAATCCATGTTAGCAAGTAATAATGTGTTATCTTTTCTCCTCCCTCACACTTCTTCTCTCTCAATTTATATCAACGATTTGTCAAACCACAAGCAATTTTTATTTTGACTGATCTTAATTTGGAAAACAATGTGTAACTTTTAATTTTTTTCCTGTTATTTATGTGGTCCCAATAAGTCTTTAGTTAAAATGAACCATGATTCTTCATCAGTTTTTTCTGTTCTAAAAAGGCCGGTAAAGGCTTGATGAATTTCTAATTATTAAAAAAAAACGGAAAACACTTGTTCATCTCTGAAAATGTGTTGAGTTTCTTCAACCATTACAGAGAACCAGCAAGATTCTTTCTTCATAAACATTGGTTTGCGATTTACATTAATTAAATTTGCTCATTTTTTATCATTCCTCTTAAAAAAATTTGGAGGTGCGACCACCCCCTCTGGACCCCCAATTTGCCGCCCCTGCTTTCCTTGCCTGGGGATACGTTTTCCTGGGAAATTGCCATTAAAGCTACTACTAGATTTTTTTTTTTGAGCAATTATGATTGCTTATTGTTCTCACTTGACCGTCTTTGAGGTCCGGTTCCTTTTTCAGCTTGGACCAGGAGCCTCTGCAGCACCACCGGCCTCTGCAAGCGCGCTTCCTCTGGTTCTTAGCACTGTCCCCCGGTGGTGTCGTCCATGCCCTACAAACGCACGCTCTACACTCACACACATACACACACGCCTACATGCATACACACAGGTCTACGAACACACACAACTATACACACGTAACCGCCGAGGAGGAGGGGTAGAGTCGGGGGGACAGGAGCCTTTTCTAAAAATAATAACCCCAATGAGTAGGGTCCTGTCGCAACTCGTGATTGCGAAACACATAATTTGAATTCAAAATTTCAGAATTCAAATTAATTTCCTTTTTTTTTTTAACTTATTTTTCGGTGAAAGAAAAAGGGAAAAACTAATCATTCATACTTCCTGTCAATGATGAGCATACAAATGATAAATGAAAATTTATTTTTGGAGTGCCCAAGCTCTGCTTAGTTTGCTTGGGCAGACCGCACGTCACAACCCTATAAGGCCTCAAAATGCTGAATATATACGGGATATTCTATAAAAAAATTCCATCATCTTTATTTTATTTATTTCTTGTTTTAGTTTTCTGTAGAGAAATATTCCAATTTCACAGGGGGGGGGGAGGGATTAACAGCTCTAAGTTTCCAAACTAAAAATATAATTTTGTTTGAAAGTCCACCTCTAAAGTAATCTTGGTATTGCTTAATATAGCTCCCTGCAATAAATAATGCTCCCTTTCCTTCCTATACAACTTTTATTAAGGAGGCAATCATTAAAAGAAAAATAATAAATTGTGCTCTAGATTTTATTTTTATTGAAGTAAAAGATTATTGTTTCTATTAATTAATGCAGAGCTGATAAAATCAATCTCATACAGTAGGGTAACTGTACCAGTAACAGACAAGGGTCCAGTAACAGAGACAATCATAAGTTTGGATTTAAATAATAAGGATTTTAGGCGGGTAAAACTGATGCTGCTGTGGCCCAGGAATATGGTGCAACCATCTAGTGTTATCAGAGTGAATTTTATGAGCCAGTTGGTGTTTACAAGGCAATTGTGAAAGGTTATGAACAGACAGCATGAGGTCAGTATGTGCTTCGTGTTCATTTGCATTACAGAAGTTTTTAGTCCTAAAAGTAAAGAACTTCTGCACATTTTGAAGAGAAGGGCTTTTTTGTCCATCACTCATCCTACCTGTTACTGGGTATCATCACATTTTTTGGTGTCTGTTACTGAGGGTCGGACATTTTTTAGAAATTGAGCAAATAAAAATAGAATGAACTAATTCAGAGGATCCAGAAGCAGCCAAATATTAGATAAGATGTCGTTGCATGAGAGAAAATTAATTTAAAAATTCTAAATACATTAAAAGGCTCGGAAAATTGAGTCAACCTGAGAGCAATGTCTTAAGCATGTCTGTTACTTTTGCCGTTACCCTAGTTGCTTGTACTAAAATAAAAAATATTTTCAAAAATTTTGTTTAGTGTTCTTGATTTATTATGGCTTGTTATATATAATTTTTGAGCAATCACATTGCTTATTGTTCTCACTTGACTGTCCGTGGTGTTATGCTGATTTTAATTTCCCCCCCCCACCTCCCTCTCCAGCACCACCGTCGACCGGCTGCTCCTCTAGCGAAAACAGTCTCCAGGCTAAGTCCATATCCTATGCAAACATACATCTGTACACATACCTACACAAACACACACGCCTACATATACACACTCATGATTGCGAGAAACATAATTTGAATCCAAAATGTCAATATTCAAATTAATTTTTATCATTTTTTTTCCTTTTACTTTCCTAGATGTCAAGAAGCTGTTGCAGTGATCATTTGAATGAAATCATTCCGGACATAGCCATGCCAACATCCCTTCTTGAGCAGATTCATATCAGTGAGTCTGAAACCAGCCCTGACAGTGGAGGATTCTCGCTTCGAATGTTTTGACTGAAGTGGTCATTTAGTGGACTGAGAAATAGTCTTCCATGTCAGTGTTTTTAAAACCATGGAAAACCTGTAAAAAAAATTCATTGTAAATACACTTTTGAACTAACATAACCTCATAATCAGTTGGCTCTTGCTGATGTTATTATTCAGTGTGTTGGCTTTTAAGAAGGGTGTATGTAGATAGATGTTGAATAAGTTTCTTCCTTTCTTATGAAACTTGTTTATTAACTGCATCACTTATTCCATGATTATAATGTTGGGTAATGTTGCTGAATGTAATGAAATATAGTGAATGAAAAAATGTAAATTTAAATTATTTCTGTATATACTGTTAAATATTTATTTTAAACTTTTAAAGTTTACAGATTTTTAAATACGTTCTATTTACTGGATTTGAATTGAGTATCATATGTATATTATGTTAATAAAGTTTTAAAATCAAACATTGTTACATTTTATTAATTTTATACTTATATAATTAAATGTTTTATGTTGTATGGCTAAAAATATTTTTATAAAATTTTCACTGGATAAGAAATATAATAAATAAAGTTTTGTTCTAAAACTATGTAAAATACTGTTAAATTTTAGTGTTAATTCTAGAACTTTTAATTATTTACGTCTTGTAATACTTTCAATTTCTTTGTGAAAGTAAATACGGAGGAATATAAGGAAGGAATTGTTATCTTTCTATTATTTCTAATTATGAATTGAAAGTTTACACCTTTTCAAACATCACTGCCATGCATTTCACTATAAAATTTATGCTTATATATAACTATATGAGATATGTTTCACTAATTTTGTTATCCCACCTTTAAAATTTGATTTGTCTTATTCCCCATCCTGCATCATTCCAGCTTTTAAACTAAACTGGTAACTTATTACTTATTCTGTAAAAGTTTTAATAAAAAAATCTGTATTGTTATTTTACTGTCTGTCTCTCTCTCTCTCTCGCAGTTGTACAGTAGAACCTCATTATTGTATAGTAGAACATAACAACACAGTAGAACAGTTGTACAGTAGAACCTCATTATTGTATAGTAGAACATAACAACACAGTAGAACAGTTGTACAGTAGAACATAAAATTTTTATTTTTCTTAAAAGCTATATATTCACATAGTTCATTCCACAGTGACTGACGTTACAATTTGACTCTATTTTGAACTTAAAAGTTCAGTACTGTCTTGAAATTAAAATTTGTTTCTTTGGAAATTGATCTAAAATATCATATGATACATCACTTGCCCCCGCACTTGTTTTCAGAGGAGGAATTTTTTTTTTTTTTGTATAAAATTAAGGGGAATAAAAAAACGTGACTGATATTATGCAGGAGAAACATCCACAAAAGGGACTTGCATATAATTTGAAATTCTTTTAAACTAATAACGTAAAATCTAAATACATTTTTTCCCCCTTAAAATGGAGGTCTTAGACTTGATGAAAACACTGTTTTACTGAAAAAACTTAAAAATTATTTAATACCCGTTTCTGATGATACAAAGATTTTGTGACGGATGTTACATTTACAATAACTTGCTACAATTAGAAATTATTTCTCCTTCAAAATAAAATTAGCATATATGTTGTTTAAAATTGTAAAAATGTATTTAAATTCCAAGATAAGTACATTTATAAACTTTTAAAAGTTATATTTTAATTTGTTTCATGAAATAAAAAGTCCTCAGGGCATAAAACTGGTCAGTTAAAGTCATTATTTTAAAATTGGTCAGTATTTACAAAATTTAGTCCGTAAAGTCAGTTTTTTTTGCAAATTTACTAAATAATTTTAAGAATATATTTACTGCCAATTCTGTTTTCATTTTCTGATAAACTTTAAAAAAAAAAAAAAAAAAAGCAATCAATTGCTAATGTAGCAGCCCAATTTTGCCAACCTGGTAGTCTGTTTTACTTGATAAAAATCTTTACTATTCTTTTATTGGATTAGGATGATTTAGTTTTATGGAATGGAGGGGGGGATTTTATGGACCCCCCCCCCCCCCCCCCCCGCCCTCTCTACCTTTGATATTGGGTACATTCTTTGTTTTTGCTCAAAGTACAAGGTAAGATGAAGATTTTTTTCAAGGAATAAGGTATACACATAGGACAGCTACATTTGTGTACAATATCAAGATGAGTAAAAATTTGTTATGTTAAAATTCTTATTTAAATTTGTTGCCTTTACTGTTTGACCATCGATTACATGGAAAGGCTGATATCCGGTTTATAGGCGGAAATGGACGTATCTATTAGTTTATAGGAGTGTTAGTTGATTTGCTACAGATGTGCACTTTTGCCTCTCTATTATTTAGCCTTAGTTTTGTAAAAAATGAAAATTTGCTCACAGTAACATTTTTAAAATCTAAAGTATATTCGATCTATATTCTCGCGGCAAAAATCAATTCATTTATTTATTCACAACAAAGTTTTGAGCTTACCATTTGGCTTTTACGTTCCTCAACGAAATGAAAATACTTTCTTTTCTTTTTGTTGTTTCCATGGTAAACTATTTGTGTTTTCCCCTTATTTTATTTTGGAGAATGCAATAAATGAATAAGGCACTAGTTACATTATAAAAAGCGTGCATCAAAATCCCATCGTTATTTTCCCCTTCTCCCCTGCTAGATTAATTCAGATGGAATAGTCTCTACTTGGCAGATTGCCAAATTACATGCAATCCGCGGTCAAACAGTAACTTTCATCATTAGTTTTTGCAGTATAAGTAAAGTTACACCCTGTCCCAAAAATTTAGACACAAACATAATACAAATCACACTGAAAATATGAAGGGTAGGATATTTAATTTCATCTATGTATACTACAAATAAACAGTACGTAAAGCACAAGATAAGGTTAACTTATTAGAAAAAAACATCATGCCGGTTTGCCGACCTACGGGGGACGGGACATGGCGCAAATTGCGGCATTGGAAATTTGTTTCTAGCTGTATATTTCTATTTTTTCTGGGGGGGGAGGTCTTTTCCAATGTTTAGAGAGGGTAGACCATGGATCTTAGGGGGCTGGGCACCCCTGCATCATATGTTGAATTTATTTAGAAAAACAAAATAGGGTGTCCCATAATTTTGACACTTTTTTATCAAAGGCAAGTGGTGCACCAAAACATGGGGGGTCAGAAGTGAGGGGTGTTAGAAGGCAGCACCCTTGAAGCTTTTTTTTTTTTTTTTTTTGTGAAATTAGACAATATCTTTAGATAATAGTTTTCCTTTACTGATTAAAGTATCGCTAAAAATAAAAGAACGTGGCCTCAAAAATCAGGATTGATGGAAACTGAAAGCTTCCCCCTTCCAATTCAAAGTTGCATTCTTATGAATTAGCATACGAAAAGTCCATTTGTTTGTAACAAGAAAATGAGCTTTCTTGACTATTGGCGAGTATTAGAGGACCATCTTGTTTCACTAGCGCCAACTCCATGGGGCTTCAGAGGGCTCGCCCCCCCCCCCCCTTTATAATTTGTGTTTGGGTATCCTTTTTTTTAGAGTAAGTGGCCAATGCTTTACTTGAAGAAGTTTCCTTTTGCTTGAGTGTCAATGAGATTGTCAAGTTTTTAGGAATTCCCTAGGCATTAATAAAGTTCTATGTATCAAGGCAAAGACCCTAGTTAATTTACTAAAAGATGTTCTTGTACGCCTAGACTTGCCTCTTCTGGATCTAAGAGGACTACTTAGAGTATGTTGCGTCAAATACATGAGGGGGAAGTTTGCTGGACTTCAAAAGTTTGTTTTAGACTAACAGTCACACGCAATATGTATCCACTGCACGGCTCTCCGCAAAATAGAACTGTAAAAATGTCCCTTAAGACAAGGGACGTGTTCTAATTAAATCAGAAAAATTTGCATACCAATTTTTTAGATTTTTTTTTTTTTTTTTGAAAACGCAGTGTCCCATATTGCTGGTTCGAGCAAATTACACACAACAGAAAATATGTAAAATGGCATTTTCAAGGTGCAAAAACAAGAAAATTATCCGGGGCCCCCTAAATCACTCTCCCCTGGGTGATGACCGGCCCCTTCAATAATTTTGGCAAGTCGATCCCCCTGCTCTTATTCCAACACATTGCTGGGTGGACCAAACTGTATTTCAGCAAGACAAAGGGCCTATACTGATGCATCCAACTCAACAACTCTGTATAGTTCAATATGAATAATATCAATGTCATGGAATGGCCATCGGTTAATCCAAACTTAAATCCTTAGTTAAACGTGTGGCAACATCAAGGACGGATACAAGGGAGAGGATGCGCCGATAATTTCTCCGAGTTGAAGTTCAAAAACGAATGACCGAGGAGTCAATCCCCTTTCTCACCTTTTGAAAATTTGATTACTTTTAGTCACCTTTTGCAACTTTAGTCACCTTTCCCCACCTTTCTTGAAATGTGTTGTAGGATTTTTTTTTTTTTTAAATAATTAAATCCTTGAAAAGTATCGGAATGGTAGCTTTAACAGTGAAATTAATTAAAAAAGTAGCATTAAATATCCCCTCCCCCCCCCCCCCCCCCCCGCCCACCTTGTTGTTTAAGAAAAATAGCTATGCTGCCGGGAAATCAGGGATTTTTTTTTATTGCCTGCATTGCATCTATCCCCCTTCGATCGTCAGACGCATTTTCTGCAAGTCTCGTCTAAACGCCATTTTGTTTCCTATCGTCAAGGCCATAGAGCGTTGTTCGACTAAAGTTCAGCTGCAGGGAAGTTTTCGATTTTTCAATTTTATTTTTATATAATAGAGTAACATGTATGAACATCATAGGTGAAAAAAATTTTGCGATACGATAAGTAGTTTTTTTAAAATTAATTTTTAAAGTTCAAGCGCTTGTGACGTCAAATGGCATAGGAAGTGACGTCATGCGCTCTTCCGATAGGGGAGAAGCCGAAGGTCACGCATTCGACTTCGAAGAAGAAACGTGAAAGGCTTATCTCCTCGCATTTAACTCCTCCCGTTTCTGGAACATTAAACCTCTCATCCTCTCGGAAATATTCGAATACCATCATTGATGTTACATGAGGAAGATTATTTAGATTGTGCTTTAACGAATCCGGTCTCCATAGTGTGTTCAAAAGGATTATTGAATTTCTAAAAAATATAAATATCAGCGAGCTCAAAATGTCCCTAGCGAAAACAAGGGATCTTCGGCGGAAGGCTGCCCATTAGTGCCCTGTGACGTAAGCTCGTGACGTTTCAGAAGAGCGCACTTTTGCGCGTGGATTTTTAAAAATTCATTAAAAATCAACCACGGTGTTTTAAAAATTCGGCGATGGTGAATTTTTTTAGTTTTGAGGGTCAATTAACAATATCCAAAGGCCAAAATATGAACATTCAATAGGTTGCAACTTCCCTATTCCTTTCTGCACACTTTGTTGAGTGAGCGGTCATCGAACCTCGAATGCAAGTTGTCTTCTGTGTTTATCAAGTAACATCATCTGGAGTCTTAGAATCTCACGGAATCTCACGCTCATCTCTAGCCTGCTTGTTTTACTCACTGACCTCGAAAGCCGAAACTAAGCAGCCGCGAGTAGCAACCTAAGAGATGGCGAAAACTACTACGTTTTCATATAGGGGACTCTAGGGTGGACGGTACGTCTCCTTCGGCTGATGGATCCAAGGAAGTGACGTCATTTTAGCTCCGCCTTTTTTTCCTCCCATGTTTGCGGCAGAAGTTGTTATCCGTATTTCGCTGTCTTAACAACAACAGGAATTCCTTATGGAAAAATACAAACGGAAAAGGGCATGATTATTGAACTATTTTATTATCCCCCCCCCCCCCCCCAGCCGGATCCGAGAAAATTTATGGGAGCATTAGAAATGACGGGCGTGATTAACATACAAGTGCTTGAGCAGATAGTTCTAGATTTCCCGACCACTTGAGAACTTTGAAAATTGCATTTTTAGAGAAGACAGACAAATATTTGTTTCCGACCGGTTTTAGGTGATGAGATAGTTTCTGGGGGTGGGGGGAGGGGGCGGAGTTTTTTTTTTTTTTTTTTCGTGGTTGCTTGTCGACCAGCAGATTAGAGAAAGGTTCGAAGCGAGGCCCTTCAGTTTTTTTCTTTTTTTTTATGCGAAACATTTGTGTTTTATTTGCCGTTTTTAACTGATTCGGGACTGAAAAAATAAAAAAATTTCGCGGAACAAATTTCCATCTGAGAAAAATTCGGAACGAACTAGAGATGCGAGGCTTTAGGAGGCGCGAGGCCGTGGGCTGTCGCCCTCTTCGCCCACGCCTTTGCTACGCTTCTGGGCATAGTGTCATAAACCCAAACCTTCCTTCTCCCAACATCAATGAAACTCGTCTGAATTTGCGTTTTTTGAACTTCATTTCGAAAAATTTCCGGTGGAGTGTCCCTCAAGGGAGGGGCAATCGCCCATCCCTTGTATTGGTTTTAAGAGTCGGAAAAGCATATTTTTTTTATAAAAAAACTTATTAGAACTCTCTCAATTTATTTCTGGATCTGCCTTTGGGATAACTGTAACTAAATGCATTTTATTTGTCAAGAATTTTTTGCGTCATCATAACTTATGGTTGGTTATGGTATGGTTTGTTTAACAGGTAAAAACAAAATTTTACTGAGCAATTTAAAGTACTAGAAAAGTACAGTGGAAACCCCGATTTTACATAGTTTGTATTGTGATAAAAAAACGTACCAAGCTGGAAAACTTAAAACCGGGAGTATGGTAAAAGCAGGCATGGAAGTTGTCCTAATGTTCCTAAAACTCCTAATTTTTAAAAAAAATGTTCTAAAATTTTTAACTTTGCCAAAATTAAACTCAGTTCATTGGTTATTTTATTCAATGCATGATCTCATAAATAAAGATGAATGAAGTTCTATTGCACTTAAGATAAATAAATGCCTTTGTGCTGAAAAGTCAAGTAAGAAATGACAATGTCAAAAAACACAAATGCGCTTTTTGACGTTGTTATTTCTTAGTCTTCTTTTACTGTACTGTTCTTCTTTATACGTTGTGCATTTGGATTGGCTCAAGACTAGTTTTACAAGATAAAAAATAAATTATTTCAAAATAAGCCAAGTGTTTCTTTTTTAGATTCTTTGTTTACGTTTTTTGTGAATTTGTTTACACTTACATTTAAAAAAAAAAGACTACCTTAAAAAGCTGAATATTACTATTTTTAACAAATGGGAGATTGCAGGAATAGTACAGTAAAATTAGGCCAAAAAATGGCCAAACTCAAACATCAAAAAAAAAAAAGGTGAAACCTGTTGCAAATTACTTCTTACCCTTCCAGTAAGAAGGGGTAAAAAGTCGCAGCACTTTGCGCGTCGGGTTTTGGGGGGGGGGGGAAGGGGGGGACGAAAAAATCCTCTATTTAAATAAAAATGATTTCTATTACTTAAAAAAAATCTCAAACCTCGCAGAAATCACTCTATAATAGTAAAACAATAAACTTTCACAGAAAAAAAAATCTAATTAAGAGGGGTGCACAGGCGGGCGGAGGGGAATGGGTGGGGGGTCCATGCATCATAGCTTTGCGACATTGGAATTTTTAAGGCAGTTTTTTCAAGGGGTATTTCTTTCTTTTTTGGGGACTTTTATTCTGGATGGGTACTCCGTCAAACTTAAGGGGTGCGCCATCGCTTTGAGGGGGGGGGGGTAACCCTGAATTTACATTCTAAAATCAACTATTGCAGAGAAGTTTACGAAAAAATTTCCCTGACTTAAACTTTTCTGAAGTACAAAATGCCTCACAATGATATGGTAATGTCAGAATGATAATTCTAAAAGATCTAAGCGAGCTCAGCAACCAAATTATTTGTGACTGGAGTTATTAAACTGTTTAGAGCGCTGGAAAACAAAATTCCTGTGCAGCATAAAAAAAGTCCAAATTAACCAAAATTTCCCTACTTCTTCTTGATTAACTTACTTCAACTTTTCTACAATCTTTTGCCATCACCGTAAGGGTGGGACAAACCGGAACTGCCAATAGTGAGAAGGGCAATGATGCAATTCTGCACCCTCTAAGTCGGTGGTGGTTTTCGATTGCAAACACCAAGCTACCTTTCTTTTACGCAGCTGGTTCTGTGAATTATGCTAAATATGCAGACATATACTTGCAACACTATCTGAAACTTTTGAGTACATTATGCGATAAAAAAAAATTTGATCGCATCAAACATCAGCTAAAACATCAGCTATCCAACGATCTAACGCAGTGACAAATTCAGATGGTCTAGAACTTGTAGTGATTCAACGATAGAACAAGTCTTGATGAGAGCAATACAACAATAGAATGCTAAATATTTACACTTTTTTGTCTCTCAGTTTGGAAATCACAATCCGTTTCTAAAACCCCCAGAAGTTTCTTCCCTCTCAAGTTGGTAGTGGTATTGCTCGCTGATGATAAGGTGAGTTGCGATGAGACCTTCAACGTTCGGATAGTAACATCAAAGGAAATTGAAGGCAAACAATTTTATGGCATTTCTTTGTAAATGAGGTAAGCAGTTATGTCTTTAGCTTCTGTTACGAGAGTAGTTACTATCTGTAAAGATGTGTAAGCGCAAACCATCTTTTACACCGAATGGTATGAACAGTAAAGATGGAATAACAAATTGCTAAAAACTTCTGGTACGAGTTATGCGCTGATCCTCCATCAGTATTCGATGAATCTGGTTTCAGAAGGAAAGAAATAATGTATCGTTGAAGTGCTTTATCTGAAGCAAAAGGTTCATCCAACATCACAGAACGAACAGCTGGTGTCATATATGAGGCAGTGAGAAGCAAAGGGTGGACATTTTCAAGTTTTGAATAAAACGCGTTTAAAGATGAGATCCTAGGTAGGCTTTCATAATTTTCTTTTCTAAATCATGGTGTATATAGGCAACTACCAGGTCTACTATAGTACCATTTCTTGCCCCAAGATAGAGGACAGGTTCACCAACCATTTGTACTGGTTATCTCCAAATTTTTAATTTTGCCACTTACATCCCTTTGCTTCTCACTGCCTCATATGTAATAGATGGAAGATACCTGCTTGATCATATTTTTGGTAATGATATGTAAGCTTCAAGGAAATATGCCAGCAATGCAGTGTATAGGTCACTTGTAAGTAGGGGAAAGCTAGTTTCATTTTTGATGGGTGCAAAGAAAGCACCACAGAAATATAATCTGCATCCTATTACAACAGCCAAGCCTTCTGCTTTAGAAGACTTTCTGCGTCTCAAATCTTGTGCTTGCTCTGAGGGGTTCATTGGATATAGTGAATGTTTGAAAAGTCTGAAAGTGGACTGAAGTGCTCAGTTATATGCATAAACTGTGTTAGACATAGCTGCAACAATAACGATTTTGCTGAGGATCTAGATACCAAAAAAGATCTTGATAACGAAGACTTTTTGTTATAAGTTTAGGAGAAATCATTTGAAAGCAAAAAACAGTTCAGCGTAATTTTTCTGGCCATTTAATCAAATGTGCACCATCAGAGGAGGTGGGGGGAAGGATAATATTTTAGTATATAATTTCGTTTAGGGACCTGAGTTACTGTTCTTATGGGGTGGACAGTCCTGATTTAATGCATTTTAGATTTACGTGAAATAATACTTCTAATTGAAATAAAAGGTGGGAGGGGGGTGAGGATTTATTTTATTTGGCGAGAGGGGGGTGCTGTAGTTTTGAGAGGAGGTGCACCATCGCTCTTGGAGGATGGACAAAATTGATTTCTAACTTTAACTTAACATAAAATAATGTTTTCATATGAAATGTATGGAGGGGGGGGGTCGGGGGGTACTGCTTCGTTTTACGGGGATAGGGGGGGCTCTGTAGCATTGGTGGGTTATGTCATCCTTCTTGGGGGTCAAACACCTTTAATTTCAAGCTTTTAAATTTAGTATAACATAATGTTCTCACTTTAAATTTACTCTAAAAATTCTGGAAAAATACCCAAAACAGCAATTTTTAGATCCAAAACCCGACGCACAATGGGGTGGGACTTTTTACCTGTTCTTATTGGGAGGGTAATAAATAATTTGCACCAGGTTTAGCTTTTTTTTTTTTTTTTTTTTTTGGATGTTTGGGTCCGAACCCTAATTTTACTGTACCAGAAGGAGAATGTCAAAATATGTTAAATTCAGTTTCTTGCTACATCAATAACTGTTTCTTACAAAGTTAGAACAATACTGTAAAATTATACAATCAAGTACTAAAATGTCAGAGACTGGAAAATGCCACCGAAGTGCCTTAAATAATTTTAATTGGGCTAGAGTCCTTGAAATCAATGAGATAAGTCTTTGAAACTCCTTAGCAAAGTCTGCTTTTCAATTTTATTTCTTATCAAGTGTTAAATTATGAATCGTCCAAATGGGCAGTATGTTACTCACTTCCTATTTTCTAAGCATGTGCATCATTTCTTTTAAAGGCATTTTTATTATTGATTTAATTCATTGTTGTATTTGTCGGTGGGTTGGAGGCGTGATCAAAACTAATACTTTAGAGGTACTTTAACTTTTAGAGGTATACAGTATACCTCTAAAAAAGGTTTATTTTCCTACTTTTTCCTGTTATCTTTGTAGTTCCAGTTGTCCGTTATGAGGCTTCAACATGTTCTAGCCGGGGATATTCATCTTAATAAATATGAGGTGCGGCTCTGGTGAAAAACGATTTCGGCTTAAACTACTTAAAACTTTCGAGGTACCTTAATAAATCGATGAGAACCATTGTCACAAATAAAAAACATTTTCCCATTACTAATTTATTGTATATATATCCAAGATAAGGTAAAACATTAGCTAAGATGAACAAGGAAAGAACTAAAAGTTCTTTAAAACATAATTTTATTTTCCAAACATATACAAGGGAACAGATTGAAATTATTACATCATGGAATCCAGTTGACACACTATTAACAGCTTTAGCACTTTGAAGTTCACAGGTTTTTTGGCTGTATACAGTCCGATGAGCAAAAACGATTCATCCACACACAAATTTAGTATGATTGCTCAATGGCGAATCCAGATAGAAATCAATAGCAGTTAAAGGTTCAAAATTTCCTTTGAATGACAGTTCTTGTGGCTTCAAAAGGTATACGGCGTCACTGTAAGCTAGGCTGAAGGAACTTTGCGGTATAGCGCATTAAACAGTACCAGCGTCGTAAATGATAGTCATTTTAGTCTATATCCATAGGAACCTCATAATCTCTGCATTCATTATGAAATTCGTACTTTCTTTCAAATCCAAACAGAATTTGATTGTCAACTACCATTACTTTCATCTGAAAATAGTCCATAAATGTCACTTTATAAATTCGAGCGGTATGGTGGTCAATAACATATTGTTCGTCGCAAAACGTTGTCCAAGTCCATGCTTCTCTCATTCCGCTTAGATCCGAAAGATGGATGTTAAACTCGTGGCCGATGCTGAAGTGATCCATTTCTGTTGTATGCCGAAAATGGAAGTCCATTTTTACTGTATATCATAAACGTTTTTGTTCTTAATCACAGAAACAGCGCCTTTTATAATGCCCTCCCCCCCCCCCCTCCAAAAAAAAAAAAAAAAAAAAAAAAAAAAAAAAAAAAAAAAAAAAAAAAAAAAAAAAAAAAAAAAAAAAAAAAAAAAAAAAAAAAAAAAAAAAAGCGGACCACACCTACTTTTGGAGGAGATGACGACCTCCTCCGACATTTTCGAAGAAAGAGCCTTGCTTTATCCCTTTCTAACTGATGACTGCGCCACCTGGCGGCGATTGTTGCGCCATCTATCTGCACTAGACGTTAAATCCCGGTTATCACAAATTTGCCATTTTAACTGCGCTTGCGTGCGGACTTAGCTTTTTAGGCTTTCTGTTTTAGGCGTTCTGTTCTGTGTTGCTTGTTTATATTTAGGCTGAGCTACAGTCTCAACAAATTAATGAATGCCATTAGAATATTTTCACATCGATTTCGTGATATATTATATAAAACTACGGATATGAATAACTGATAATCTTTATAATGTAAAGAGAAAATGACACTTCAATATTTATTGGTTTGGAAATAGTTATTTATTTAACTTAAACGTAAAACACGTTGTGTACTTCAAAAATGATTGGAATATGAGTACAGATATCCGGTTTTCGCGGATATTTTACCTTAGGCGTAAACAGCTTAGTATTATATTTTTATTTAGGTTGAGGGTTCGGCTTTGTATTAGAAGTGATACTGCAATTCTAGTACGCTCTTATGAGGTTAAAAATCTGGCCCTGAAAAGGGTCTTTGTTTGATGGAAAAATCAGACACCGAATCCATTAATAATTAAGACGCAAAACTCAGTCCATTGCCCAGCGCCATTAATTGAGTGGGGCCATGCTCAGTCTTCACCGAGGCCTAAAAACTAAATCAGAGAAAGCTTTGTGATTTTTTTTTCTGTTGCCATCTCATATTTATTAACAAATTTCAAATGTTTGTAATTAATTTTAGCAAGATTTTTTAAAACAGCAAAGTCCTCGCGCAAGCGCAGTTGAAATGGCAAATTTGTGATAACCGGGATTTAACGTTGAGCTCTATCTGCAGCATCATTTGAGGGCAAGTTGCCGCTCCGTTCGGACATATTTCCCAGATGTGCTCTGCAAGTGTTATTTTTACGAAATATGCTATGAATATTACATATAATTGCATACAAAACTATTTTTAGCCGAGAAGCGCGATTTAAGAACTTTGATTTATCATTCGGAATTACTCATATGTAAAATAAAATATAACAACGTCAAAAAGCACAAACTGCAGTTTACTGTAGACACGTGTTTCGGCTTTGCAAGGAACGCCTTTTCAATGCAAAAGAAGTTAGCCTGTTTTTCCATCCGTAAACTCACTTCTTTTGCATTGAAAAAGGCGTGCCTTGAAATGCCGAAACACGCGTCTGCCTTAATCTGAAATTTGTGCTTTTTGAGGTTATTATTTCTTATTTTACGTCTTATGCACTAATGTATTAACTGTTGAACTTACTCATATGTGTTAATGTATGATTTGTTGTATGTTGTTCTTAAGTTTCAAGAGATCACACTAGAAATTCAGTTGAGCGAAATTTTGCTGTTTCTCTTTTGATTTTAGTATTGTTAAAAACATAGGCGCCCTGATAAGATGTCATTGTGACCTCCAAAAAAAAATTTATTCGGCAATTTTTGTCTGGTTTTTTCCGAAATCTGAAGCTTATATGCTACGGTACTTTTAAGTGTGTTTTTAATGATGCCTAATGTTTTTAATGATGCCCTATCATTAGATGTACGTATGTGTGCATGCTCTTAATTCAGTAATTTAGGATCCCTCTCTCAAAAAAAAAGTTTTAAGACTCATGGTGTGAAATATTACCACTCGAAACATAAAATTTCGAGATTCGCACGGCCAAAAAACTTTCTGCGGAAATAGGTGCCATAATCCATCTAACTAGAGAACTTGGCGAACAATTTTAGGTGAAAATTAAATGTAAAAATTTTCATTTAACTCTGTAGAAACTTTTACAGCACTCAAATGTATATTTTTCATAAGTTTTTTTAACCGAAAATCCCCGATCACGCTTTAACAACTTTAGCCGGTTGACCTTTTCTTATCTTGTTTTGCGGTGCGATTCTTTTCTTTAAAGCATTTTATCAAGCACTTTACTATGGAATGAAAAAAAAATTACATTAGAGACATTTTAAACCAATTTACCGCTACTGTGAGGAAAAAAATTCAAAAGTCAAATGGTGTTTGTGGTTTTTTATGAATACCAGCCATTTTAAAGTAATAAACAAATTAATAAGGAATAAGAAAAAAAAATAAAGACCAATGACTTTTAAGGGTCAACACCAATGCAAAACTAATAAAAAAAAAAACCACATATGATAATTTTAATCATGAATTTATTTGAAAATATTTGAGTGTACGATGACTTTTGTGGCGTATTATTCGCCTGTCTCTTCGTTTTTTGACACATTCCAAAAAGGAGATCCTTCAATATTTTGAAAAACCTACAGGGTTTTATTTAGAATGGCATAAGGAATGATGTAAAAAAAAAATATTGGACTTCATATTCCAATTCAGTTTTGCGTTATTTTGGTTCTACTAAAAAATTTCAAAGTGTACGAACACTTTTGGGAGTCACTGTAGCATGAATTTCGATCACCCATTCGTCTGCACTTCTAGCAGAAAATCCTATCACTTGGGCCGCGAAAATGTTGGCGCTCTTACGGTCTAATTTTCCCGTACTTTTCGGCCGCGCCGCTAATTTTTGGCTTAACAAACTTCGCGTGAGTTAACGCACTCACTGGATATTATTTTTTTATCGCAGAGAGAAACATACTCTTTCCCACTTAAAATTAAGGCTTTTCAATTTACTAATTTGACAAAACAAAATTATTAATTGTTAAAAAAAAAGAGAAACTGGCAAAATACATTTTTTATTCAATTTCAAAAACAATAAGAATTTTTTTTTAAAGACTTTACATTTTATGTATAGATGTTTTTTTTTAGGATTAAATTAAGGATAGTCTATACTCACAAATACGGTCAATGTTATTTGCACGAGTTTAATGTTCCGAAAATACGTTAAAGATATTTTTTTTATATATTTTTTACACTAGAGAGTTAAAATTTCGTGTGCATATGTGTTCAAGCATAAATGCATAGAATATCACAAAAAAAAAAAAAAAGAAAAGAAAAGAAAAGAAAAACCAACTCCAGGTTATTTTAAAATTGAAAAAATTTAAATATTATTTTGAGAAATTTAAAATGCTACACGCGAAAGAAATTTTTACTTTTTTACTTTTTTTTTTCATTTTATTACATAATAAATCACCACAAAGAAAAATTGGTATCAGTTTGTGAATTTCTTTAAAATTAAAATTTTTTAAAAATAATTTCAAATACTTCGGTAAAATTTCCCCAAAATTTCTCCTGCTAGTAAATTTTAGTCGAGTTTTTTTAAAACTTTCCTGAAGTTAGATTCTATAAAGCATACCAAGTTTTATTATTTGGTAAAACATGAGGCCAAACTTAGAATTTCGTGTACTTGGAACGAAAATTGTGTCGCATGGAGCATTTTGTAGAGGTATGAAAATCAAGAAAATTTTGTTTCGCGTAAAATGGAATTAAAATATAATTATGCCTTTACCTTTAAACACCTCTTTTTTATTCAGTGTTTTTTATTTGTCATTATTTATTTAAGTATGTTTTCTTACAAGAACAATACTTATACTTATTTTTTACTATACAAAAAATTATAGAGGCCTACTTTGTTTACAGCTGAGTTTGGAAGGAGTATCTCATGAAAAAATTGTTTTGTGTACTAAACGTTTAAGCAGTCGTAACATTTTTTGGAAAAATGTCCAATGTTTAAATATAATAAAACACAAAAATAAAAATTTTGTTTTCTTAAGTCAATTTTCGCCGAATTCAATCAAGTTTGAGTTTTGAATCTCATCAAATTATTAAAAAAAATGAAAAACACATACTTATAACCAATAACCTTTCCTTTGACACATATTTGTTGTTGTTTTTTTATAGATTGGCCCACCACAAACCACGACCCGATGTTAAACAGGTAAATTTAACATCGTCCAATAAAAAAAACAAATAGCAATATTTTTAATTACATCATTTACCACTCGAAACATAAAGTTTCGAGATTTACATCGTAAACGCGTTGGAATTTGCTCGGAACATAAAGTTTCGAGACTCATCAATTTGGAAATTTACCACTCGAAACATAAAATTTCGAGAGTTACATCGTAAATGTCGTTACACCTACTTTTGGAGGAGATGACGACCTCCTCCGACATTTTCGAAGAAAGAGCCTTGCTTTATCCCTTTCTAACTGATGACTGCGCCACCTGGCGGCGATTGTTGCGCCATCTATCTGCACTAGACGTTAAATCCCGGTTATCACAAATTTGCCATTTTAACTGCGCTTGCGTGCGGACTTAGCTTTTTAGGCTTTCTGTTTTAGGCGTTCTGTTCTGTGTTGCTTGTTTATATTTAGGCTGAGCTACAGTCTCAACAAATTAATGAATGCCATTAGAATATTTTCACATCGATTTCGTGATATATTATATAAAACTACGGATATGAATAACTGATAATCTTTATAATGTAAAGAGAAAATGACACTTCAATATTTATTGGTTTGGAAATAGTTATTTATTTAACTTAAACGTAAAACACGTTGTGTACTTCAAAAATGATTGGAATATGAGTACAGATATCCGGTTTTCGCGGATATTTTACCTTAGGCGTAAACAGCTTAGTATTATATTTTTATTTAGGTTGAGGGTTCGGCTTTGTATTAGAAGTGATACTGCAATTCTAGTACGCTCTTATGAGGTTAAAAATCTGGCCCTGAAAAGGGTCTTTGTTTGATGGAAAAATCAGACACCGAATCCATTAATAATTAAGACGCAAAACTCAGGCGACGAGCTCCTCCGACATTTTCGAAGAAAGGGCCTTGCTTTATCCCTTTCTAAGTGATGACCGCGCCACCTGGCGGCGATTGCTGCGCCATCTATCGGCAGCGTCATTTGAGGGCAAGTTGCCGCTCTGTTCGGACATATTTCCCAGATGTGCTCTGCAAGTGTTATTTTTACGAAATATGCTATGAATATTACATATATTTGCATACAAAACTATTTTTAGCCGAGAAGCGCGATTTAAGAACTTTGATTTATCATTTGGAATTACTCATATGTAAAATAAGATATAACAACGTCAAAAAGCACAAATTGAAGTTACTGTAGACACGTGTTTCGGCGTTGCAAGGAACGCCTTTTCAATACAAAAGAAGTTAGCCTGTTTTTTCATTCATAAGCTCACTTCTCTTGCGTTGAAAAAGGCGTGCCTTGAAGCGCCGAAACACGCGTCTGCATTGATCTGAAATTTGTGCTTTTTGAGGTTATTATTTCTTATTTTACGTCTTATGTACAAATGTATTTACTATTTAACTTACTCATATGCGTTAATGTACTACTTGTTGTATGTTGTTCTTACGTTTCAAGAGATTACACTAGAAATTCAGTTGAGCGAAATTTTGCTGTTTCTCTTTTGATTTTTGTATTGTTAAAAACATGGGCGCCCTGATAAGATGTCATTGTGACCTCCAAAAAAAAACTTTATTCGCCAATTTTTGTCTGGTTTTTTCCGAAATCTGAAGCTTATACACTATGGTACTTTTATATGTGTTTTTAATAATGCCTAATGTTTTTAATGATGCCCTTATCATTAGATGTACGTATGTGTGCATGCTCTTAATACAGTAAATTTAGGATCCCCCTCCCCGGCCAAAAATTTGAAGTACAGGCGCCTCTATCACTCTGCGCAGTTTGAAAGAAGGGTTATGGATCTGGGCCCTACCCCTCTAAAAATATACAAAGCATGAGCGATTTGAATGCACAATAAATGTAGAATATAACTTATTTTTCTCCACGTGTTTTAAAGGTAAGTTGACACTTCTCTGAACAACGACATACCTTTCAAAATGTTCCACAGGAGGCGGGTGAGGTACAAAATGTAGTGGTCGCATCGAAAAAGTTTCACTGTAATTTATTTCCTCATTTGAAGTACTTCTCCCTCTCCCTCTCATGTAAATAAAAGCATAAATTCATTTTTTGTGGATTTTTTTTTTCTGGTATACATAGGATGTGAAAAGGGACTTAATTTTACAGTTCAGTTGACAAAACTGAAAATGCTAAATCATATTCGTCTTCAATATGGATTGTTTAGTGTAGTAATATAAACTTGCATCCTTTTAAATCTAAAAAAGAATCAAGATTTAATCAGTGCAATTAAAAAGTTGTTTTAAACTTCTTCAAATTTCAGCTATTTCATTAAATTCATGACAAAGAATTATGTACATGCATGAAGTATTGAAAAAGTTTTAAAGTTTCAGTATTAAAATATGTGCTTTATGATTTCTGGGGCATATTCAAGGGGTGGAGTCGGGGACATATTCCCCCTGAGCTTCGCCACTGATGATGTTTTGCATTTTCAACACCTAATTCGTACCTGGTATAATTTCCATCTGCTTTTAAAAATTAATTAAATTGCTAATTGTAAAAAATATAATTTAAATAAAATAATAGTTTAAAAAACACGCTTTCGTAGCAAAATGAACTAAAAAGTGAAAAATAATCTTTGGATGATAGTAGTTGACCATCACTTAATTTTAATGTAATACAAAAAAGCGTGGGGTGCTGTCTATTTACATTTTTGCTTGGACAACAAATGGAAGAAATTCAAGACAACTGATAAGAAGCCCCCCACGCTTTTTCGTATTACATTAAAATTAAGTGATTGGGTCAATTACTATCATCCAAAGATTATTTTTCACTTTTTAGTTCATTTTGCTACGAAAGTGTGTTTTTTTAGTTTTTTAAATTATTATTTTATTTTCTTCTTTTTAGTTTAACTTGTTTTACGAAAAAATATTCATTTCAACATTGTTCAAAATCTTTTATGTTCATAAAATTTGCCCAAAAAAAGCTAATCCATCTCAGTCATCGATGTATGTGTGCGGAAATCATATCTTCATAACTTTGAAAATTTGAGATGCATTTGAATAAAAGTTTTGTTCAGCAATGGTCTGATCAGCAATGAATTTCCAGTTGAAGGCTCACCTAAATTTTGGCATGAAATTAGTTAAAAACAATTATATTTCATGTTCTAATTCCCTTAGAACATTGGAACAAATTTTGTCTGATGCAAAAATATTAAAGGTTTTTGTAGATATTTTTAAATAATTTTTGCGAGCATTTTTTAATGTTTTTTTTTAATTTTAATTTTTCCTTTTTCACATTGTTGGATTTATGCCAAATTGATTAAAATTGGAGGAAACTAACAAGTAAAAGAGTTAATTAATTAATTTGATTATAGACTATTGCATTGTTATCGGGTCTGAGGTCGCGTGCCACATTTCAAAAGAATCCGATCGAAGGAAGTGGGCGAAATTTGAGCTGCAAGATTCTGTTGCAAGATACATACATACATACAGGTGAAGCTAATAAAAGCGTGTTAAAAAAAAAATTAATCTTGAAATGGCTGCAGTGTAAGACTTGCAGTTTTCTCCTGTTTTCTGCTGTAAAATTTGTTTCGAAGTAAAATCGACTCTTTCAAAGCCTTTCAAAAAGGGCAGGTATGCTTATCCTTAACTGCTTCTTTAATCCGTTGAACATGTAGCAAGTCTAGTTGGTTTCAGATCCAAGTAGAGTTACAAGTCCAACAGATAGGTATTTACAACTTCTATTCTTCAAGAGTTGTTACAAGTCCAACGGGTGGCCGAGGCATTCACAAAGTTCCAACAGATGACAAAGTTACAAAGGTATTTACAAAGTTAAAAATAGAATGACAAAGTTACTATGTCCATTCTGCAAGAGGAACGAACTTTTATACTCAGAGAAAAAAATCGCGAAAAAGTTTGCACCAATCATATCGCGGAAAAAAAAATTTAAAAAAAAAATAAAATTGCTTAAGCCTAACCGTTATTGCGTGTTGAAAGATCTGATGTAAGATATCGTTTCGAAACGAATGTTACCTGAATAAAAAAAAAATTTAAGGCCTTATTTTTTGCGCAATCGTAAAAATATGTGGAACGCATTAAAAAATATGATTTTTCAATTTTTTCGCCTTTTAGAATATTTGTAAGAAAGCGGGAGGGTAGCATTCCGGACCACGGGAATCGAACCCCTGTCCTTCGCTCTGCCAGGCCAAGTCTCTACCAATAAACCACGTGCTATACATGTTCAGTACGCTTTAACCTTTATAAACTCTCCATTGGAATCTTTAAAAAGTGCAATTTTTTGGCTACTTGGACGGTCCACAGTCCCCTTAATCGACCGATGGATGATTTCGGGGAATTCAGATCGATAATTCGATTCTGGGGAAATAGCTCTTTGAAAATAACAATCGGAAACCGTTCATATGCGACAGAGTCCCAACGACCCTTTAGTTTTGCGCGGAAAAAAGCTTCCATTCGTACAAATTTCGTAGCAATGGTACATAAAATATAGGTAAACGACGTTTGAGGTACTTTTTTTGATAAATAATTACCCATTAGTCGTGTAAATCGGGCACCGAGCGGTTTAAAAACGGAGGTACGGAAGCATAGAGTCTCTTAACATTTTTTAAAAGCGGAAAATGAGACCATTGGTGATAGTTTCGTCTGAATTTCAGTCAAAATATCTGTAAATGATGCTAAAAAGTTTTTTTTTTAACCCATAATTTACTTTAAAAGAATTTTCAACTAAAGTGCCGATGGAGAATTTATAAAGGTTAAATCGCATAGTTTACCTGTATTAACTGGCGCATTGGTAGAGTCTTGTCCTTGCAGAGCGAAGGAAAGGGGTTCGATTCCCGGGGTGCATTTAAGCATACGGTACTCGAATTTGGACATGTGAATAACACGCGCTCTTTATTGGTCGAATCGTCTGTCAATCAATCGCCTTTCGCTGGAAGTGATGCGAGAACGTTAAGTCCAAATGTAAACATCGTGTTATAAGCTGTTTATTTTTCATTTTTGAGAAATAAATTGTTTTGCTATCTTTTTATGTTTCTCGAAAGCGTAGTGGCCGCAATTTTGTTCTGATTTTAAAAAGAAGGTTATGTTTGAGTGGAAACTATTTTGTTGTTTACATTGTGAATTTCTGTTGCTTGCGAATCGCGTATGCTTCTTCATTAACTTTTTCTTTAATGAATTTTATGCATAAGTGGCGTTTTGTTATACGTATGGATTGGATCAATAAGAATTTTCATTTTTATCTTATTGTTCAATCATTGCTAAGGTGAAATTTGCTAGAAAATAATCTTATTATAATTGTTTTCCAACGTTTCTTTGAATCATTATACCAACCGAAACTCGAGTGATGCAATAACCAGAAGCAAACTTAAAAGAGACATTATTAAAAAGACGATGATTTAAAATCCTCAAAACAGCTCAGAAAATTTATCTGGAATGGTTTGCTAGACATATCCTTTATAGTATAGTTAATTTCTGTTCCACGCTGTCACAAACTTTAACGCTGATTTAAAGCTAGAATTGTGTAATCATTGTGTGCTACTAGGGGCTTGTGTGTATCCGCGTTTTGTATCCGCTGGGGCAGGGGCAGCTACAGGAGAGGCCATAGGGCATTCCCCCCTCTCCCCCCCCCCCCAATTGACCACAATACTATCCATCCCTTGTGTTGAAATATTTTATGAATAAAGTGAAAACAATTACAAAATTTGATTCAATTCATGAATTATCTTGAGTTGTAAAGGTTGAAACTTTTTTTTTTTTAATTGTTCATAAAATTCATTCGTAAAGTTATTTGGTACCTTATTGCTATCTGATTTGGTGCTTTTTATTGACACTTAAGCAGTTTCAAAAAATTTTTGTGGTCAAAACTCTAAAAATTTGTTAGCATCATCCTCCATTGCCACCCCCAATAAAAGGTAGTTAAAAGCCGCCCTAGGGTACGTGTTTTCTGAAATCCGGTGATTTTACACAAATGAACCAGTTATTTAAAGTAAATTCTGGTTTACTTAAGCTTTGAGAAAAAACAAAAAATGTGGGCAACCACAGATAACTTGTAACCGTCCTAACGAAAATTAATCTCTCTTAATAAGGCTTTAAAACAACAAGCTACAGCTATTATTATTATCATAGTAATTATTTTCATGGGAACATTTTTTTTCAGTCAAGCATAAGCAAAAAATAACCGCAATTGCCTAAATATAAAAAATAACTCCTTTTTCTGTTTTAATTTCATTTTATAAGAAATGTTATACATAGTTTTGATGATTAGCTGTGTTTCCCTTTGTCAATTAAAATATTTTGCAATTGATAGATTCAACAATAATTTAAAATATTTTTACACCAATGGCAAGTGTTGTACTAATAAATCCTGGAATACATCACACTGTAGTTCAACAGTTTAATTAAATAAAATTTACTTTGAAATATATATATATATATATATATATATATATATATATATATATATATATATATATATATATATATATATATATATATATATATATATATATATATATATATATATATATATATATATATATATATATATATATATATATATATATATACATAAATTAGCCATGAATAATTGTTTTTTAATCATTTATTAACACTACATATCTATAGAAAACATAACTGCACAATTTGATTTAAAAGTTCATAACATGTTTAAAAAAATCAAGGTATTCAAAGTTAAATTAAGTATTTTAAAAAAAGGACGAAGGAAAAAACATAAACTTATCAGCAAACGAGCTTTTGACCTGATAGGCATCAATTTCTCGTGTTCCACTTAGTATTGTTTTCTTTCCAAATTCTCGGACTCAAGTATCTATGTCCACCATGGACTTGACGTTGCTTCTTATTAAAATCTTTTCATCATTTTCTACAATAATATTGTGAAACTTAGCAGGTAGATGTTCGCTTTTTATTTTCATGGAGAACGAGAGTGAATCCATATCCGCCATCTCAGAACAACATGACGCGTGTTTCAGCGGCGACGGAGCGAAAGGCAATTGGTTGACAGTCGATTCGACCAATGAAGAGCGCGTGTTATTCACATGTCCAAACTCGAGTACCGTATGCTTAAATGCTCCCCGGCCAGAACATGTTGAAGCCTCATAACGGGCAACTGGAACTACAAAGATAACAGGAAAAAGTAGGAAAATAAACCTTTTTTAGAGGTATACACTTTTTTGCATATTGAGATGACGCACATTAAAAATTGTTTTGAGATCGACAAATCAATGATAGCAGTCGACAGAGAGAAAAAGTAAGAGAGGAGAAAAGATAATGCATTGTTACTTGCTCACTACGGCTTTTGGTACCATTAGTTTTGATCACGCCTCCAACCCACCGACAAATACAACAATGAATTAAATCAATAATAAAAATGCCTTTAAAAGAAATGATGCACATGCTTAGAAAATAGGAAGTGAGTAACATACTGCCCATTTGGACGATTCATAATTTAACACTTGATAAGAAATAAAATTGAAAAGCAGACTTTGCTAAGGAGTTTCAAAGACTTATCTAATTGATTTCAAGGACTCTAGCCCAATTAAAATTATTTAAGGCCCTTCGGTGGCATTTTCCAGTCTCTGACATTTTAGTACTTGATTGTATAATTTTACAGTATTGTTCTAACTTTGTAAGAAACAGTTATTGATGTAGCAAGAAACTGAATTTAAAAGCATCCAAACCACTCAAAATAAGATCCTCAGAAAAATCAGTAATGCCCCTTGGTTCATCAAAGGAAAAGATGTTCATCGTGACGCGGGAATTAGCTCCATCTCCCATCACGTAATTCAGCTCTCCCGAAAATTTTTCGGAGACCTTCACCTTCACCCTAACCTCCTCATCAGGGATCAAGCTGTTTTTAATGATATCCGTTCCCCCAAGCACAAATACCCCGCTCACTGTAGACTCATTTCTTTTGACACCCTCAGCACCAAAAATAATCC